>NC_052502.1:58956055-59084183 GCF_016617805.1 Bactrocera tryoni | reverse complement strand
TTCAAATAATACAACATGGAACAAAACAATTGAACGTAGAATATTAAACACACATTAAAGTAAGAAAGCGAAATTCTGTTATATTCAATGTTACTCAAACTTAGATCATTGCTGAAATTCTATGAAATTGTTATTCCAAATTGAACAAAAGGACTTGAATACGAAGCGTTCTCTTCTCTACTCTGTATTCTGGATGGTAAACAGGGCATCTACGAAAAGCTTGCAAGCTGGCCGCCAAGGGTAATACTTGAAAATTCTACGAAACGATGCGGCGACTAATTAAGGCCGGAGCATGTTCTTGTAGAACCCCCAGAGGGCGTCTAGAGACTGAGACCCAGTCCATACTGAAACTATAGAGGAAACGCATTGACAACGGCGACTATCACATTGGATGGAACGATAAGTTGTGGGAGATTTATGACATTGACATAGTTCAGCAAATTAAAAGACAGCGGGATGTTATCCGAATGGATGAAAATATTCCAGCTCTGAAAGTATTCGACGTAGTATCCGCCGGGAGAGGCAGAGGAAGAAGAAGACCTCCACCGCGTTGGAAAGACCTAGTAGAGAAGGACCTGGCTACACTTAAAATCTCCAATTGGCGCCAAACAGCGAAAAGGAAAAGCAACTGTTGTAAATACGGCTATAACCGCATAAGCGGTGTCTAATCCCAAGAAAAAAATTTGTTTGTTGCAAAATTAATTTGCATACCTGTAACTGACCACGAGCTGGTCTCACACTTCATTCACTTTAACCTTCAGCTGCACCACCCGTGCTTGTTTCTCTCTAAAGACTAGTTACACTTTGATAGTTCAACTAATTTATTTTATATTTTTTATTAATTGGCATGAAATATGTGTTATTAGCGGAGATTTTTGTTTATGTATTAGTCTCTATAAATGAACTAGTCTCTCTACTAAACTGCCATATAAACTGAAAAATCAGAATCGACTGGTTGGAAAGCTTTCTCATTTGAGAATATTTCTTAAAAAAAATATGCATGGTTTATTGCTCAAGGCAACAATTCAATATCCGAAGAAATAGTACAAATCGAATAACAATAGCATATAGTTTTCATAAAAACTGAACGATCGGAATCAAATTCTTGTAAGAAAAACTTTTTGGTTTGACAAAATATCTTCAAGAAATTGAAATGGATTATTGTCTAAGGCAATACCGATCAAAATCAAGATAAAGATTTTTTTATAATATACTTCTATGTTATAAATAATGAACCTGTGAAAAGAATTATATCTTTGGTGTTACCGTTTTCTCTTATTTGTCTTTCAATGTGGATAGATGTCCTGGAACTGGAAGTATAGATCATTTCAGTACCTTATTGTGAATGTTGATTGGATTATACTCATACTTTTTTTAAAGAAATCCCTTTGACAAAAGTTTTGTACACATATCTATATACATTATGGTCAAATGTAGCCCAATTAACTCACACAGTGTAAAGATTACTTGGCCTTTAGACACCTACATCGAATTATGTACACCCACCTAATTATAAAATTCATAATTAATGATTCGTTTCAAATAGCGAAACGACATCTAGTGAAGGAAGCAAGACAAAAGAAGGCTTGAATTGCTTATTATAAAAAACCTCGTTATTAGTTTAACGAAACCCCTAAATAAATAAAATTTTATTAATCTGTCTAAAGAAATGAATGATTCATTACAAAAGCGTGAACAAAGTTTAAAAAATACTGTTTAATTTTTTTAACAAATTATAAGCGGTACAATGAAGTGTCATAATTCATTGCATTATTATTCGGTGAAAATAGGAGATGAAATTATTTCGAAATAAATATATTAATAAAATTAACTGGACAAATTTCAATAAATGCCTGTAAGTTAAGTTTGGTAACAGTTCGCCTCATAAAATAATATCCAAAGGAAACGTGTAAAAGATAAAAAATCAAAACGGAACAAGAAAAACTTATTTTGTCAAACAAGTTCTGTCTTGTTATTTTTAGTGAAACAAAAGAATATAACCAATTACTTGTACAAGTACCAATTACAAAAGCAGATTAGACTATATAGGTACTTCGTTATAAATACCATGAGCTCTTCACTTAATAAATTCATTTATTTGAATTGCACTATTCACATCATATAAGCCCTCGGTGATGTCTCTGGAAGTTCAAGGCATAAATGCTTTTAATTGCTACTTAATGTTTTGGTTAGACATTCACATTTGCCAAGTTTTCCCTTTCCCCCAGCATTCACCTAACCTTTGCATTTTCCAATCTTTTACCATGTAAATGTCTTATAGCCTTTTCTTTTCATGATGAGAATGTTACCTCAATATATGGCAACATTACATAAATACTCTAATAAATACGTTCCATTTTTTGCATAATAAAATAACACAAAATTACCAACCAACTGCTTCCCAATTTTCATTATTGAGTTTAACGAAATTGACCAATTCATTACAATTAGTAGAAGAACTTGATTACCATAAATAACTTTCAAAAACTATAATAAAACATACGTTGTCCCATTCTCTCCCTTACATTTTCAGGAAGGCGGAAAATGTTGCATTTTTCCTTGGTTAGAAGCAACATTTTAAGACAAGAACAAAGGAACCTGAAAAAGTGTTGAGAAAAGAACGTGAAAATTAGCAGTATAAAGGACAAAACAGACAGAATAAATGAAACATTTTTGTGATAAAAGAAAACGCTATTATTCTTGCTAATAAATGTGTTTCTTTTCAACTATTTAGCTATGTACACGCTTCTTCAACCATTAAGGTCCTTACGTAACTCCAAGTTAATTGGTGCTAAATTCTCCCAGACTGTGTTATTTACTTAATTCGTATAGCATATTTGTACACTAGCTATAAATGTAAAAATTTAAAACAAAGGCAGATTTGCCCATTTAACGGGGAGTTTTTAATTGCTAGCTAGTTGAATTATGTGTAGTTAGTAGCTAATTGTACCCTTAACTCATATTAAGAAAAGGTTAGTGACATAATGGAATATTGCATGATGTGTGCAGTTTTTTAAAAATGTGGGTTAACTGCAAATATGTTATACTCGTATTGTACTTACTTACATCTTCCTCGCTCATGCTTTTGATACTTCCGTTTTATTTAGTTTCAAAATACGTCTTTCTTCTATCCTCATCTCCCAATATCTCTCTCGTACGGCACGAAAGGCTGATGACTGCAATATCATTTTGTAGAATTAATTCTTCAGGAATGGTTTAGCGACACACCTCCTCATACCACTGATTTTGCTAATACGTAGCGTAAAAGGATAATGTGGCTCACAGGCATTTTCGCAGCGGGACCTTTGACTCAGTCGTTCAGTGGGTTGACTAACAGAGACAGTGTCTGTTAAAGAGTGTTTCGAGCAAATATTTGAACCACGAGACGAACGCAAGTCTAGTTCACTGTGATCGCGTTTAGATTGTGCTCTTTTTTCATTTGTGGAGGTCACGTTAATTTCATTGAGGTGGACGTATGTTTTTTATCCAAGGCGTTTTGTTAGTTTTTCATTACCTTTCGTTTTACATGGCTCTCAAACAACACAAATTTAATATAAGGGGATTGGGCAGCACTATACACATGACTAGTTAGTACACGACGGACCGTCCTAAAAGAAAGTGGGAAAACTTAGCTACAATTAAAAGTGAGCGAGGCTGAATAGAACACCGACTTTTGAATTCATTATAAATGGACACACAATAAAAACCACAAAATATAATGAAACTTTGTAATTAACTAGAGGAAAGTTACATTGACTCATCTAATTAAAAGCTATTTACGTTTGCGCATATGCTTAAAATTAAATTATTAATGTAAATATTTACTCGAACACTTGTACTGAAGTTAAACAAAACGTACGGTTTTAGGCAAATAGGAAGTATAACAAATTAAATTCTCAAAGCGCCATTAATTCTCTGACAAAAACAGGAATGTTAGCATAATAAGTAATCGGAATCCTACAATCACAAGTATTGACATAGATGTATGTGTAGTTTCAGGAAAATATTAACGTATAACTCAGTATGTTTCTCTACATTTTCTTTAATTTTGTTCCAAAAGAGCTGATTAAATTTTATTAAATACTTACTTTTGAAAAATTTGTCAAAAACTTTTTTGTAGTAGACAGCAAATGTACTTTTTCGCAATGAATCAAGTTAACTTTTGAGACAACAATGCAACCAAAACATCCGAGTGATGTTACCAAGTAACGAAAAAACTATCATGTTTGCCAGTCTGGTACTTCATTACTTGGTAAAACCGCAATCTGTCAATTTTACAAAATCAAAACGCACTTAAAAAACTACCGAGTAACGTTTAACGAATTAACAAAGCTGGTCTGAATACCCCTGTAATATAATATGTATTATATTATAATATAAGTAGATTATGGACAGTGTTTTTGTTTTAATTACCATATATGAATACCCCTGTGTATTTTAGACAATTACATTTAATTACAATTCTTGTCGATTTAAAGGAACGGCTTCTGCTGAATACATTTGCGGAAGTGCAATGCTCTGGTTCTTTTTATACTCTCGCAACAATGTTGCTAACGAGAGTATTATAGTTTTGTTCACATAACGGTTGTTTGTAAGTCCTAAAACTTAAAGAGTCAGATATAGGGTTATATATACCAACGTGATCAGGGTGACAAGTAGAGTCGAAATCCGGATGTCTGTCTGCCCGTCCGTCCGTCTGTCCGTCCGTCCGTCCGTGCAAGCTGTAACGTGAGTAAAAATTGAGATATCATGATGAAACTTGGTACACGTATTCCTTGGCTCCATAAGAAGGTTAAGTTCGAAGATGGGCAAAATCGGCCCACTGCCACGCCCACAAAATGGCGGAAACCGAAAGCCTATAAAGTGTCATAACTAAGCCATAAATAAAGATATTAAAGTAAAATTTGGCACAAAGGATCGCATTTGGGAGGGGCATATTTGGACGTAATTTTTTTTGGAAAAGTGGGCGTGGCCCCGCCCCCTACTAAGTTTTTTGTACGTATCTCGGAAACTACTATAGCTATGTCAACCAAACTCTACAGAGTCGTTTTCTTCAGGCATTTCCATATACAGTTCAAAAATGGAAGAAATCGGATAATAACCTCACCCACCTCCTATACAAAGGTTATGTTGAAAATCACTAAAAGTGCGTTACCCGACTAACAAAAACGTCAGAAACACTAAATTTTACGGAAGAAATGGCAGAAGGAAGCTGCACCCATGCTTTTTTTAAAAATTGAAAACGGGCGTGGCCTCGCCCACTTATGGACCAAGAAGCATATCTCAGGAGCTACTAGACCGATTTCAATGAAATTCGGTATATAATATTTCCTTAACACCCTGTTGGCATGTACGAAATATGGCTGAAATCGGTTCACAACCACGCCTTCTTCCAATATAACGCTATTTTGAATTCCATCTGATGCCTTCTTTGTAGATATAATACGAGTATAAACATTAGGAACCAATGATGATAGCGGAATAAGACTTTACACAAATACGGTATTTGAAAAATATGTAAATGACGGATAATGAAATCTCGATTATCACTTTACCATGCGAGAGTATAAAATGTTCGGTGACACCCGAACTTAGCCCTTCCTTACTTGTTTAATAAACATATACTGTATGTATAAGAATGTTCAGTTTGGTTTCAAAACAGAAGTTGAAGAACGTAAACTAATGTACATTTTACGTGATGCCCTAAAGATAATAGTCTTTGTTTTGTCTACTGCAGTTGATGACTCACATTGTCGTTTTAGTGTACTCTATACGTGCTAACTAAGTGTAGTGGGGGTATTTTTTCAGAGAGCAAAAGTCAGCCGTCAAGCATAAAGTCAAAAAAATTCAAAATCGTTCCTGCCACTGTCATTGGACTTAAATACATCTTTGGCCTAAAAATTCCCTTGACGAAGCAAGTCCTTACAAAGTGGTCGTTTAATACGATGGATTATATTTTTGGCTAATAACTGTAACTTGGGGGTCATTAGCAAAAACAAAGTCAACTGGAAAAATATCGTACCCATTTAAATAGAACGCACACTAAGGTGAAAAATAGTAGGGTAGATATACCAAGATAGAAAAAAACATAGTTTAGCCACGTGACCATCCTGTGGACGAGAAATAGATACTGAATTTCATACGTAAATGCATGCCGCTTTGTTTTAAGTGAAAGAAGAAGAAGAAACATTAATCTTGGTTGCATACTCTTCACAAATTTAAAAGATTCTTTACAAAAATTTCATTTTTATGGCTCAGTTTGTATGGCAGCAATATGTAATAGTGATCCGATTCCGACAAATGATCAGCTTCGTGCAGACAAAAGGATAAGTACAAAATTTCAGATCAATTTTTATAAAAATTCACCTTTATGCAAGAAGAGGGCCAAGACTAAATTCACTTGCGGACCATATATAAATATTTCATAATTTATAGTGCTCTGACGTTTCCTTCTGGGGTTTACTCCATGGTTATGTTATGGTTTGTTGGTTATGGTATATGGGATCTAGGGCCAGTTTTCACCCCATTTTATCCATTTAAGATAAATACGTTACCTAAATTTCATTTAAATAACTCCCACATTGGCCGATATAAGTTATGTCAATTGAAAGTTTGAAAATCTTTAAATTAGGTATATGTGGGGGTTCTCTTAAAGCTGTTGACACCGTTATGGAGTGTAGAAGTTCACGCAAGTGAGGAAAGTTCTTTGAGCGCAATTCTCTTGGAAGTGGCCAGAAACGATTCTTATAGATATGGCTCAAGTTGCTCACGGTCTTAGACCAAGTATTCTCTGAGTAGCCAAAGAAAATCCGTTTGAAGGCCAGCTAAAGTGAAAAGGCAAAAATCTTCTCCACAGGGTTGTACACTGGCACCCCCAATGAAAAGAAACAACAAGCCTCGGATGAGTGACCCCCCTTTTGATGACGACCATGCCAACCGAAATAAGGACTACGAATTGAGGCATGCACCTGGAATACCCGGTCCCTTAATTGGGAAGGTGCCGCTGCTCAGCTGGTTGATCTCCTCGTGAAAATAAAGGCTGACATCATCGCTGTCCAAGAAATGCGATGGACGGGACAAGGACAGAGACGAGTAGGTCCTTGTGGCATTTACTACAGTGGCCATATAAAGGAGCGCAAGTTTGGTGTGGGATTCGTGGTGGGAGAGAGACTCCGTCGCCGAGTACTATCATTCACTCCGGTGAATGAACCTCTAGCCACAATCCGCATCAAAGCGAGGTTCTTCAACATATACCTGATTTGCGCCCACGCCCGACGGCAGAGAAGGACGACGTGACCAAAGATGCCTTCTATGAGCGCTTGGAGCGCGCCTACGAGAGCTGCCCCCGCCACGATGTCAAAATCGTGCTTGGCGACTTTAACGCCAGGGTGGGCAAAGAAGGTATCTTTGGTACTACGGTCGGTGAATTCAGCTTCCACGACGAAACATCCCCAAATGGGTTGAGGCTGATCGACTTCGCCGGGGCCCGAAATATGGTTATCTGTAGTACTAGATTCCAACATAAGAAGATTCATCAAGCTACCTGGCTGTCTCCGGATCGAAAAACTACCAACCAGATCGATCATGTTGTGATAGACGGAAGACACGTAATGGCTTCGCTTGGAATATCCAATTGGCGCGCTGTTGTTAACTCGGCTATAACCGCGTAAGCGGTGTCTACGCTGATTAAGAAGAAGAACCATTGTCTTATTTTCTAGTGATTTTGGTGTTGTTAATTAATTGGGGAGTTCAAAACAGTCAACATCTTCCTGTCATGTAATGTAAGTACAAACGATATATTGTTATTATATAATTGCCCGAACTGAAAAATATTTAGTAGCGGAAAAAGCTCACAAAGTCACTGAGAGCAAAACATATTTTTTTTTAATATATATTTATTTGCAATCTATCAATTGACAATCAGCAAATTTTTTAAATACATTAATAGTGACTGGGTTTATTGTTCTCCATTGAGACTAATCAATATATTCTTAAGTTATTTATTTGCTTAAACTTCTTAAAACTACTTAAAATCTATGCGGAAGATCCAAAATGTGAGTTCGTTTTAAGCGTCTAACATCCATACTGTTGTCTAGTAAGTTTATTATCAGTAAGTTTTCATGATTAGACAATCTATCTAAATACTTTCGACAAGATTTGCTGATTTCGTGTTTAACAAAAGGTATATTTAAGTCTTTGTGGATTTCGAAGTTGCTAACATACCAAGGAGCAGTTACAATGCTTCTTAAAATTTTCGATTGATGTCTTTGGAGGATTTCAATGTTGGATATACTCGCCGTACCCCATAACTGCATTGCATACCTCCATTTTGGCTTAAGGATTGACTTGTAAAGTCGTTCTTTATTTTCAAGGCTATATTGTGATCGCTGACCTAAAAGTAAGTAAATTTTTTTTAGTTTTAAATTTGAGCTGCTTCGTTTTTTCTTTTATGTGTATCTTCCAAGTGAGAAATTAAGTTTTATAAATTTAAGAGTTTTGTGGGCGTTCGACAGGCAAATACTCTAATATATATATTAGGACCTGAAGTTTAAGTTCTTTCCCTAAAACTAAGGAGCCAGCGTAAACAAGCTCCTTAGTTTCAATTTACACCGTGCTTGAATCATATTTCTTTTCCCATTTAACATGGAATTTTTTGACGTTTTACTTTAAAGAAGTAAACCTAAACCTGTGAAAAATCTAATACAAATTTTTGTAATCTACAAAATAAGTCTCATCGATTTTTTTCATACAAACATACATTTAAATATTATTTGCACCTATAGGCATACATCAAATGACATGAGCATTCAAGCATTTTGGGTTACTCAGACGACATGGTGTACTTTTCGAATATTCTAGAGTTAATGCATAAATTTAACGTTTTAAAAAATATTTATATTAAAAAATCATTTGAACTTTCAGAAAACAATTTTGTATTTGAAGATCACTGTTTCAACGTTGGTTTAGAGGAAATTGAAAGGTATCAAAAAAAAACCCATATGAAATATAAAGGAAAACTAATGTAATTTAGGCACGGTTTAAGTTGAAAATTTATTTTGAGGGCAAAACTGATACTTCAGACGAACTTTTAAAAAAATTAACTATTATAGCTCTCTGTCTATAACAAATAAGCAAATAAATGACATTTTCATAATATATTTTATATCAAAACTTTTCTGTAAAATCCTTATTTTCACTATTTGCAATTATTCCGCCGAATACGGATCTACAGAGAAATATCCAGTAACACAACACACTTTCAAAAATTCAATAAAACTAAAAACAGAGGAGTAGGTATCAATAAGATACTAGTTTCGTTTGGTTCCTACGATTTCGCTGACCTTCTTCAATGAGAAATATCATAGCAAATAAACAAAGCGAATACACATACAAGCATAAATAAAGCAGAATTTCTCAACAAGAAAAACAGTTTTAAGTCTATACATTTTCTTACACACTATATTCTTTAGAAAAGCAGGTACTATCGAGATATCGACTAGGAATTTTTCCTTCAATGCATCTGCTAAGCAAATATCATATATATATCATACATACATATGTCTTTCCTTTATGTACACGTAGGTATGGTATATTGTTGTGTTGTGATGACGATTAAAATAAAAGTCAGCTACACAACGAATATATCATTTACTTATTTTGAGCTTTAGTAGGATTATACGAGTATGTTATACATACATTTAACTGTTCTTTGTTCAAATTTACTTATGTTTACATAAAAAGCTTTATTCTTCTTTCACGAATCTGGAGTCTACTTTTGAGTAAGTGGTAAGTCAGCTTGATTCGGCAATTCGGAATATTTCCAGACCACAATACCCTATTTGAAACAAAAATCGATTAAACAGGGCTACATTGAAAAAATATAAATAAAACACAACTTCTGTATGATGCAATCTATTTTAATTTAAGATCAATTTAATTATAAATTATATCATCTCAAACTCGGCCTATTTATATTAATGTTTTTAAGTGTTGAATTACTTTATTATATCCTCGACACAATTTCAACAACTCCATAAACCTATGCGAGCCCCAAAGAAAATAGTTCAATACAAATTAATATTTAAATAAGAAGACCTCATTTATAATTTTTATTGTCGTTGTACTGAAGCGACTGCACAACCCTCAATGCAGTTCAATATATCCGAAAGTAATCGTATCGCGAATAAATTTTCTAAGGAGTCACAAATTAAGTGTTTCATTCTATTCAAGATCTATATATATAAAAGAAAGTTCTGTTAGGTACACCATTTATAACTCAAGAACGGCTGAACCGATTTGGCTGAAAATTGGTGGGAAGGTAGCTTAAAACCAGGGTAATGACATAGGATATTTTTTATCTCTTTATGTTAGAATTTAATACAATTTATAAACACAAAATTTATATTTCAAATCATAAGCATGTTCAAAATTCATAAAAGAGTAATTTGAAAAGTTTAATGATTCAAAAATAGAAAGAAATAAGTAAAAATTGTCATACTCATACATGCTTAGTATATGGGCTATACTGATTTTGCTCCTGAACCAGGCAGTGTTTTTAGGAAGAACCCGTCAGATATACTTAATTTTACAACAAAAAATGGTATTGACATTTTCGTCGTCAAGGCATTGCTAGATTAAGGGCGAAGAACACAAATGCATTCATAGCAAACCAAACGCGATATCTGGGATAAACATATAGTGGAATAACTTAGTGGATATAATTTGAGATATACAGAAATCTTTTCGAAGTATTGCACTGAGCAGTGCAATATTTAAAAGCAAACGATGAAGTACATATGTGAATACAACTTTAAACTGATCTTTCCTGAAAAATAATAAAATTGCTAAATATTGTGAATGGTCGAATAAAACTGCAAATACAAATACAATACACAGTGCAATGAATTAGAGGTGACTCAGTGATACGAGGGCTGTCTGATAAATAACCGACCTCAACGTGAAGATAGCGGCATATCTGAAAAAAAAGTATCTACTTCAAATTGTGCATATTATAATAGCTACTCGCCAAAATTTCAAAAATTTATCTTGCGCAGTTATCTGTTGACAGTCGTTTTTGTGAGTCTATTTCGGTGATTTCCCCAAAATTGAAAAAATTGAATATCGAGCTGTAATTAAATTTTTATTTTTGAAAGGCAATACGCCTTCACAAATCAAAGATGAGTTGGACTCTGTGTATGGTGACTCTGCACCATCGTTTACCACCGTAAAATTTTGGGCAGCTGAATTTAAACGTGGTCGCAGGAGCTTGGAAGACGATGAACGTCCTGGGCGTCCAAAAACTGTAACCACTAACGATAACATCGCTAAAGTTCATCAATTGGTACTAGACGACCGCCGGATTAAAGTTAGGGAAATAGCTGAGATTATGAAGATGTCAAAAGAACGTGTTTGTCACATATTAAACTAAGATTTGGGCATGAGAAAGCTGTCCGCGCGTTGGGTGCCGCGTTTGCTTACGCTAGACCACAAACGTGCGCGCATGAACATTTCCAGCGCTCTGTTTGGAAGGGTTGCAGAGATTGGAGCATCGCTGGGAGAAGTGTGTGGAGTTACAAGGAGACTATGTAGAAAAATACAAAAAAAAAAATTTTGAAAAAGTCGCGTGCATCATGGTTAGGCCGGTTGTTTATCAGACAGCCCTCGTATACCACGTGCATCCCAACAGACTGATGCCATACCCTTGCCACCAGATTTGTTTGTCTTTCCACTCTTTAGAATCGTTTCATAATAAGCAGTCCGCTAGGCTGACTATCGATTGGACTCAGTTGATTTCACTGGTGCACAGCCCAAATTAAACAGTATTTTTCGCAAAACGCACGAAATGCTTTTTGATTTATTTTTTGTAAACTATATCTCTTTAATTAATAGTTATTTCTTAACTAATAGAAATCATATAGATAGTATTGGTATGTATCAGCCACAATAAAACGTGGACGAGTCCTCTATTAAATACATATTTTTATGACTTCCATGTCCATGTTCGTTCGCCAATATTTTTATTAATTAAAACTGTATTTTTATATTCATCAACTTCCGTCGCGTGCAACTAATGGGGAAATAAAGTGGCGAAAAACTATGAATCACCTTTATTTGAGTGAACGTATAAAACACTTCACTTCAAAAAGGGATTTCAGAACTGTTATATGAATATTGCGCACACGTCATGGTGAACTATGTACTATACTAATAAAACTTATTATTTTAATGGTTTTTTTTCAATAAAAAGCTAAATATATTTAGCAAATATTTTAAGCTCGTTAATAAGCTTTTTACTGCAACTGGATTTCGCTTCGTATTATTATGTTTTTGCACTACATTCTAATGATTCACACTGAACACAACACACTTTAAATATGAACTTAATTAAATTACTCAAACTGATTGAATACTTGACCTATATGAAGCTTATTGTTACAAAACACTGAGATGTTGAAAATAGTGAAAGAAAATTGTTAAAGCATATACGAGCATGCTTAACTTTAACGCTTACGTCGATTCTACCAGTTTCAAAAAAACTATTTGAAAACTTTGCCCCTGATGGAAAATGGTTAAAGCATGTGGTCTGGAAAAATAAAAAGCTTTTTTTTGATTATTATGAGTGCATCTAATCTATATATGTATTCGAGTTTGTATAGAAAAAGTGCACGTAAAAACATTTTTCAGTTGTCTGCCTTTATATACAGTATGAATATGCACACATACATAGACGGCACATAAGTTTTTATCGTCTGAACATCTTTCCATTCAAAGGAACACTTAAGTATATCTGGACCAAAAGTTGAAAATGCTGAAAAATTGCTAATACCCAGTATTTTTGTTGATATTTGAAAAAGTGTGCTCTGAGTATTCAGACTCTTAATGCTCTAAGCATGCTTTGTGAAAATGTTCAATGAGTTTCCCGCGAAAAAGTTTTTCTCAAAAATTTGGCTCATATGGTATAAGTATATGAACAATGGTAAAAAAGGGCGTTTTGAAAACAATCGAAATTTCCTATCTAATTTAACATAACTTGAATAACTTTGGGTTATAAAGACTTATAACTCTAAACAAGTAACGAAGGGCTAAGTTCGGGTGTCACCGAACATTTTATACTCTCGCATGATAAAGTGATAATCGAGATACTGTTATTAGCAACTTTTTTGCGAGAGTATAAAAATGATGCCCTCTGAATTACATGAAAATGTCTGAGAGATTTACCGATATTTTCGGTGAAAAATTAGGTTATGTTAGGTTAGGCACTGAATTCTTCGTGTTCGATATCAGGGACCTTGAAAAGTTATAGTCCGATCACGACAATTTTTCCACATGGGTTACCTCAGCTCAAATACCATATTTGTGTAAAGTTTTATTCCGCTATCATCATTGGTTCCTAATGTATATATTATACAGAAAAGGCATCAGATGGAATTCAAAATAGCGTTATATTGGAAGAAGGCGTAGTTGTGAACCGATTTCACTCATATTTCTTACATGTCATCAGGATGTTGAGAAAATATTATGTACCGAATTTCATTGAAATCGGTCAAGTAGTTCCTGAGATATGGGTTTTGGTTCATAAGTGGGCGACGCCACACCCATTTTCAATTTTTAAAAAAAGCCTGGATGCAGCTTTCTTCTGCCATTTCTTTTGTAAAATTTAGTGTTTCTGACGTGTTTTGTTAGTCGGTTAAGGCACTTTTAATGATTTTCAACATAACCTTTGTATGGGAGGTGGGCGTGGTTATTATCCGATTTCTTCCATTTTTAAACTGTATATGGAAATGCCTGAAGGAAACGACCCTATAGAGTTTGGTTGACATATGTAGCTATAGTAGTTTCCGAGATATGTACAAAAAACTTAGTAGGGGGCGGGGCCACGCCCCTTCCTAATGCGATCCTTTGTGCCAAATTTCACTTTAATGTCTTTATTTATGGCTTCGTTATGACACTTTATAGGTTTTCGGTTTTCGCCATTTTGTGGGCGTGGCAGTGGGCCGATGTTGCCTATCTTCGAACTTAACCTTCTTATGGAGCCAAGAAATACGTGTACCAAGGTTCATCATCATATCTCAATTTTTACTCAAGTTACAGCTTGCACGGACGGACGGACGGACGGACAGACGGACGGACAGACGGACGGACGGACAGACAGACATCCGGATTTCAACTCTACTCGTCACCCTGATCACTTTGGCATACATAAACCTATATCTGACTCTTTTAGTTTTACAACTTACAAACAACCGTTATGTGAACAAAACTATAATACTCTCTTTGGCAACTTTGTTGCGAGAGTATAAAAAGTAAAAACAAAAATGATAACGTATTCTTATTACATAAAGGATATACCTAATTGAAAGCTCAAATTGTGAAAATCCTTTTATTTTGATTCTTGATATTATTTCTTCTATCATAAGCTAATTTGATGATAACACGAATAAAGCGAAGCTGAAAATATTGAAAGAAAATTCCATTAATTTCGAAGGGTAAATTGTGCTATATACCTATTGGCGTCGACCTGTATAGCGTTTTCCCGCAGAAAATAATTACCGTTTCCGTGTTATCATGTTTGGCAATCCTGTGGTCAAACCAACTTTAAGTGTCTTTGAGATGATTGGATTTTTCATGATTT
Organism: Bactrocera tryoni; assembly: GCF_016617805.1. Lineage (NCBI taxonomy): Eukaryota > Metazoa > Arthropoda > Insecta > Diptera > Tephritidae > Bactrocera > Bactrocera tryoni. The sequence goes on along the minus strand of NC_052502.1, from coordinate 59,069,551 downwards.
TGTGCTTTAATCATGTTTATGATGTTAGATAGGTTTTTAAGTGCAAATGCTGTATTCCGATTAATAAAAGTTCTACACATTTATGGAAACCGGCCAGATTTATGTTTATGAAATTCGAGAAACTTAGATAGTTACCATTTGCACAATTGATTGGTTAATACATATACAGTAGAATATATATCGTCAATCCTACTTTTTATATAATAAAAATTTTAATCTTATCAACATATTTGGCATTGTTAAGGTAAATGTGTGAACGCAACAGTCAGCACTTTGCAATTTAGCAACACTTTAGCATTAACTGTTGTCTTTGTTGTTAAAATAAAGAAATTGTGCAATGTTATACATACGTGAAAGTTAACCCGAACGCTGATACAGCCGTCAAATAGCAAATGTAAACAATTAAACCCACAGCCATAACTTTTATAGGTTTTCTTTTAATGTCGTTTTATGGGCACGGCACACAGTGAGACAACGCCGGCATCAAATACAAGGAGTCATTGTAGAGCTCTGAAATTTTGCACAGGTTATTTTTGAGACAATTCCAGTTTAAAAAAAAAATTAAGAAAATTCTTTTACGCCCACCTCCCATACAGTCGAAATTTGTAAAATGCCGTATTGTCCGTAATACTTTAGGTATAACTTTCAATTTTGGTATACTTGAATGTTATATAGCTACAAACATTATTTGAAATAAAAATTGAACTTTGGCCCACTTTTAACCCCATCACCCATACTACCTCAACATAAAAAGTGCCATATTTTTTAAAATATATTAAATACAACCTTCAAATTCTATATTACTGTAATTTATATCATTTAAAATGTTTCATGCAAAAATTACAATAACACGCCCACTAAAACGCCCACCTCCCATTGAAATGCAATAAAAACAAGTAAGGAAGGGCTAAGTTCGGGTGTCACCGAACATTTTATACTCTCGCATGGTAAAGTGATAATCGAGATTTCATTATCCGTCATTTACATATTTTTCAAATACCGTATTTTGTGTAAAGTTTTATTCCGCTATCATCATTGGTTCCTAATGTTTATACTCGTATTATACAAAGAAGGCATCAGATGGAATTCAAAATAGCTTTATATTGGAAGAAGGCGTGGTTGTGAACCGATTTCAGCCATATTTCGTACATGTCATCAGGGTGTTAAGAAAACATTATATACCGAATTTCATTGAAATCGGTCTAGTAGCTCCTGAGATATGCTTCTTGGTCCATAAGTGGGCGGCGCCACGCCCATTTTCAATTTTTAAAAAAGCCTGGAGGCAGCTTCCTTCTGCCACTTCTTCCGTAAAATTTAGTGTTTCTGACGTTTTTGTTAGTCGGTTAACGCACTTTTAGTGATTTTGAACATAACCTTTGTATGGGAGGTGGGCGTGGTTATTATCCGATTTCTTCCATTTTTGAACTGTATATGGAAATACCTAAAGAAAACGACTCTGTAGAGTTTGGTTGACATAGCTATAATAGTTTCCGAGATATGTAGAAAAAACTTAGTAGGGGGCGGGGCCACGCCCACTTTTCCAAAAAAATTACTTCCAAATATGTCCCTCCCTAATGCGATCATTTGTGCCAAATTTCACTTTAATATCTTTATTTATGGCTTAGTTAAGACACTTTATAGGTTTTCGGTTTCTGCCATTTTGTGGGCGTGGCAGTGGGCCGATTTTGCCCATCTTCGAACTTAACCTTCTTATGGAGCCAAGGAATACGTGTAGCAAGTTTCATAATGATATCTCAATTTTTACTCAAGTTACAGCTTGCACGGACGGACGGACAGACGGACGGACGGACGGAGAGACGGACGGACAGACAGACATCCGGATTTCGACTCTACTCGTCGCCCTGATCACTTTGGTATATATAACCCTATATCTGACTCTTTTAGTTTTAGGACTTACAAACAACCGTTATGTGAACAAAACTATAATACTCTCGTTAGCAACATTGTTGCGAGAGTATAAAAAAACAATATTTTTTTCATTCAATCAATAATTTTTTAACATCATCATGGTATTTTAATTTTTTCAATTTGTTTCTCATTCTAAATGAATTAATATAAGGATCTGATTATATTTGCAAATATAATATATATATATATACATCTGCATTCGTAGAAATACGTGAATTTTTACGAGAATGGAATAGCCTACAGTTTCTATACTCCTTATTCATTGCTTCTTGCGCTTCTTCGGATAACATTCCTGTAGCAAAAAAAAGTACACGAGTACACAAAATGTACATATGTTTGAGCAAAAAAAAACTGGTTTGGCTCAGCGGATGGAAAAAATGCCCAAAAACCAACAACAACCAAAACCAAAATTATGCTCACTATATTAGGCTGCTTATGAGCTTTGGACAACAAAAATAATTATAATGCAAGAGACTATTTTCTATTTTCCTGCCAGGCGACAAGCTGCACTACAATATAACAATTAAACGAACCACATTAGAAACAACTTAGATAAGAACAATATCTTGCACTATCAATTTAAATTAAAAATTGTGCAACTATCTAACCCAAAGTCAATGACCTTCAACAAAATTATCTATCAAATTAATAACGTAAATTTATGTAAACAAGAATATTTTTATTAAAACATAAATGATCTTTAAAGCATAATTCTGAATGATTAACAAAAAATAAATGTAATTTATTACTATTCTCTTGCACAATAAGTGAATAGTAAACAATTAAAAAAATAAAAGTAAAAAGTTGTAAACATGCTATTGCATGCTAACATACGTATAGCGACAGAATGTGCGCGTTACGTACTTTTTGTAGTTTTTTGTATGTTTAATGTGCTTTTGCAAACTTTTGCTATATGTCCTCTACATTAAATTAAAGCTGAGATTTCAAGCTTTCATTTGGTATAAGTCTGCACCTAGGGCGAGGGGCTGCTCTATGTTTCCTAGGCCATTGAAAATGCAAAATATTCAATTTTTGCACCACAGTTCTGTTGTTAAGAAAAAAAAATTGTGTTTTTTTTTTAATTTATTTTTTCATTTACTCATTCTACAATAACTAAATTAATTAAAAAAATACTTGAAAGTTACATTTATTATGTATTTTTATTTTAATAAGCTTTTGATTATTACATATTGAACTAACATATTTCAAGCGCGTTGGCATACCTCAACTTTGACTTGCTCTAGACCAAAAAGTAATGAAGTTATGAGGCTGAAATTTCAGGGAATTGTTACTTATATATCTGTTAATATACTGTGAAAATTTCATCCAAATTGGACGACACGTCAAAAACCATTTTTTGCCGCGGTTACTATTGGGCTGTCTCACTGTGCGGCAGTAGTCTGATTACGCCAATCTACGAACTCTGCTTTACTTTTTTGTCAAGAAACATGTGTACCAAATATATTAACTTTTACTCAAGTTACAGCTTACACGAACAGGACGGACAGACATTTACATATGTATACATAACCCTATATCTATCTCGCTTAGTTCAAGGTGATACGTACAACCGTTTGGTGAACAAGACTACAAGTATTATGCTCTGTAGCAACGTGTTGCAAGTGTAAAAAAATAAAGGTACAAAAAGCCAAAAGGGCGACAAAAAATGTTGTTATAAATTGTATTCAAATATTAATAAAAGAAATTATTATAAATGTACTATGACAGCTGAAATGAAAGTTATGCATTCGAAAATAATAAAACTGGTTTTAATAAAGTTTCGAATATACAATTAGTAAAGAATTGTACCAAGCAAATATATAACAACATTTTTGTAAAGTTCTAAAAGGAAATGTATGCAAATTTGAAGAACTAGACCTTTTAAAACCCGATGAAGGGGGGGGGGGGGGCCCACTGATCGATTCTGTGCAGGGCCACATCGGTTGACTCACGGCCGTTACGGGGACATCGCTCCGTCCGGCGGCCAATAGAGTAACCTGTTCTAGTCAATTGGCTGGGGGTGTGGGCTGTAACTGCGATAGCGCTTTAATCGACCGCTTGGGTGGTCGGTGCTACTGATCGGGTCGGCACTGGAGGCGCATCCTCCGGCACATCCTCCGGCGCGTACAAACGCACGCACTCAAACTTTGGGCGCTCTAGCTAAGCTCTAAGCTACCGGGGGGGTCGGCAGGTCGCGGATAGCCGAACGACCTGTAGTAGCAGGTTAGTTGCGAAATAAGTCAAAACGAATAAGCAATCCCCGACGAGGAGCAGCAGTAGTGAAGGATGCGGCATAAAAGCTAGCAGATCCGCTGAAGCTACTGTGACTGTGTCGAATCGACACCGCCACACAGAAATATGTGTCCCCTCATCATGTCTGGGCATGATGACAGAAAAGTAAAATCCAGGCGCGACGGACCCATAATGGGCGGCTTCCTGGTCAGCGTCTATTCACCATGTTAGGTGCGGCTGATATTACAACTTGACCGGTACACAGCGCGGCGCACTGGGAGTCCTTGGTTATCCTAACAGCGATGTCTTCCACTGGTAGGATGAAAAAGGTGATGTGAGCTTGCTCTGCCGAGGTGTCAGCTGCGTGGTGTATCAGTAAACAGCCACTTCGGTCCCTGGTCAGGGAGTGTGCATTGGGCGCAGGGGTAGTAGCCTGCGTTGCCCCGGGCGAGCGCCGGTCCGTCCGTGTTTTCCGGGACTGGTAAAGCGAAGGACAGGCCTCAGGGAACTGGGGTAGGACCATGGTTTCCGAGGGTACACCCGTTCCTGTCTATTTCGGCCCGCCCCCCTACACACGATGCGCTGTAAAAAACAAACGAATGGAGAATTTTCTAAACAAAGATAACAAAAACAAAAGCAGCAGAGTACAAGACTGCTTGACGAGCTACGGTATTGAAAGCCCTGTCGGTAAGATACCAGAAGCGGAACAATCTAGGAGAACGCCGAGTAGCTCTTGCGTCGAAACTGATCCCTTTAGACGCGCACCAAGATTGATGCGATCACCTAAACAGGGGCTTACCGTGGAAAGGCCTGAAAGAGCGAGATCGTCACCACCAGCGCTGCAAGACAGCATGCCTAGAGAGGAACCTACGCAATCAAAAGGGGACATTATGTCTCAGCTTGGAGATGTGATCAAGAAGCTAACTGAAGCAATGAAACTACCTCATCGCTCGATCAACAATCAGATACGTGATCTGTTAAATTCTGTGACGAAGCTCAACGAACGCGCCCAAAGCGAGTACAACAACGCTATCAAGGCAACCAGACGAAATGGCCTTTTAAGACACGCAGGAGTGGATTCAATGCCAAAAAGGCCCCGCGAGGATGAGCAACTAGCGCGCAAAACTCCACCGAAGAAAAAAGCAATTCAGGAAGGATGCAAAAGAGGCCCATTGCTAGCAAGTGGAATGAAGGAGACATTCCTACAAAAGAAAGGAGAGAGGATGGAAAAGAAAACGATTGGATTCAGGTGAAGCGCAAAACGTCAAACACAAAGAAGAAGGCTGTTCATGTCCCACGTCCGAGACCGGACGCGATTATAATTTCACGCTCCGGAAACATGTCGTACAGCGACATACTTAGAGCTGTCAAGAAGGAGGATGCCCTAAAAGAACTTGGAGAGGACGTGTCGCGCATCAGAAAGACGGCAAAAGGCGAGATACTCTTGGAAATGAAAAAGGCGCAAATGACAAACACGGGTACATATGAGAGGGAGATATGTAAGGTGTTAGGTGACCAGGCACAGATAAGAGCCTTAACCCATGAGGTATCTGTAGAGATCCGTGACCTAGATGAGGTAACAACAAAAGAAGACATCGTAAATGCAATTCGATCGCAAATTAATGAGCTAAGCTCCTTCAGGGAAAGCTCAATTAAAAGCATGAGACAAGCATACGCGGGTACGCAGACGGCGGTGATCAGCATTCGTGTCGGACGCAAAAAAATTAATTGATGCACATAAAATTAGATTGGATGGGTTATATGCAGAATAAGGGAGAAGCTAAACCTTAGAAAGTGTTTCAGATGCCTGGAATACGGACATCTGGCGAGGGCATGTACCAGCGAGGATGATAGAAGCAAGTGTTGTGCAAAATGTGGTGAAACGGGGCACTTCGCAAAAGAATGCGACAAAAAACCGTCCTGTGCGTCATGCAAATCAAAAGGAAAAAAGGATACGGATCACCGAATGGGAAGTTGGAAATGTCCCCTTTACCAAGCGGCATGTAAAAAGGCGAAATGAGAGTTGTACAAATCAACTTAAATCATTGCGAAGCGGCCCAAGAGTTACTGAAACAGACAATCTACGAGAAGAAGATAGATGTGGCGATAGTCTGTGAGCAGTATAAAAACATAAGTGCTGGTACCTGGATTACCGACAAAGAAAGCAAAGCTGCCATATGGGCCTGTGGGGAAAACGCCTTCCAGGACAAGCCGCTCTTGGGGAAATCATACTACACGCGAGCAAAAATAGGCGGAATCTATTTCTACAGCTGCTACCTCCCTCCGAGTATACTACAAGGTGTTTATGAACAGATCCTCGACGAATTAGTCCAGGACGCCCTTACTACTACACCAAATGTGATAGCAGGCGACTTTAACGCGTGGCCAATCGAATGGGGAAGTAGCAAGACAAACAGGCGGGGTAATGCTCTGCTCAAAACGTTCGCCTTACTAGATGCTGTGCTGCTTAATACGGGAGGTAGAAATATCTTCGAGAAGAATGGCCGCGGATCTATTATAGATATTACGTTCGCCAGCAACTCACTGGCTTGATCTGCACGTTGGAAAGTGTGCGACTTCTACACACATAGCGATCATCTTGCCATTATGCTTGAAATCGGCAAGAAGCCACGAAACCAAAGCAGTCTAAAAAAGCCGCAGAAAAAAGGATGGAAGGTGGAAACGCTAGATGAGAACATCTTCGACCTCATGTTGGATGAAAAAATGGGTAGCTCGACCGACTTAGACCGACAAGCTGAAATGCTGGTAAGTCACGTAAGTAAAGCTTGCGACGCGGCCATGTGTAGAAAAAGGCAAAACACACCCCGAAGGTCCGCATACTGGTGGAACGAGGAGATTAGTGCACTAAGAAGCGAGTGTCATAGAGCGAGACGCCTCTCCCAAAGAAGCTTAGGTACGCCAGAACACACAGGACTGCGCGAATATTTTAAAAGAAAGCGAAATGAGTTCAAAAAGGCTATCAAAAGAAGTAAGACCTTAAGCTTCAAAGAACTTTGCGAGAAGGTAGATGAAAATCCGTGGGGAGACGCCTATAAAATAGTAATGGCAAAGGTCAAGGGGGGTAAAAACCAGGCACCAACCTGTGCTACACTGCTAGAGAAAGTGGTGAAAACGCTTTTCCCACCGCGAGAGCAACATACGAGCAGAAGAATACCATCAGTAGTCGAAGTTTTGTCAATCGACGAGGAGGAGGTAGTAGAAGTGGCGGAAAGATTCGGCAATACAAAGGCGCCAGGACTTGATGGCATCCCAAACAAGGCGCTTAAGATTGCAGTTAAACACAGCAAGAAGGCCTTCGCTGAAATTTTTTCTAGGTGTCTAAACGAAGGCGTTTTCCCAAGAGTATGGAAGAAACAGCACCTGGTTCTCCTCCAGAAGCCAAACAAACCGGCGGGTGAGCCGAGTGCATATAGACCACTTTGTATGATCGATACGATGGCCAAAATATTAGAGAAGCTGATCTGCAAACGTCTGGAACGTCACCTAAAAGGAGAGCTGCCTGGCTTGTCTGAAAACCAATTTGGTTTCCGAAGACATCGATCCACCATGGACGCAGTCGGATAATTGACGGACATTGCGGCCAAGGCCACAGAGGGAACCAGGCGATAAAAAATATTGCGCAGTTGTCACACTTGACGTCAAAAATGCTTTTAATTCTGCATCATGGCCTCATATAATTAGGGCTTTGGAGGCAAGAAATACTCCGGGATATCTACTAAGGATAATCAGTAGCTATTTGTCTGATAGACTACTACTGTATGATACCGATGCCGGCCCAAAGAGCTACGTGGTGACAGGTGAAGTACCGCAGGGCTCCGTTTTGGGTCCGTTACTTTGGAATGTTCTATACGACGGGGTGCTACGTCTACCGCTGCCAAAAGGGGCTCAAATAATTGGCTATGCGGACGACATTGCTGTGACGATAGTTACTAAGGAGCTCTCCCAAATCCAAAACCTCTTCAATGCGACCACAGCAAAAATTAAGGACTGGCTCACGGAAACAAAGCTGCAGCTGGCCGGAGAAAAAACGGAAGCGGTGCTTATTACGAGCAGGAAAAAGCTAGAAACGGTCACCTTAAATATCGATGGATACAACATTACAACGCAAAACTCCCTGAGATACCTTGGAGTCATAATTGATACGAGATTGAACTACAAAGCGCATGTTGAAAAAGCCTGTAGCAAGGCAGCTACTGTTACAGCGGCCCTGTCAAGAATAATGGCTAACACTGGTAAAGTAAGTCAGTCAACACTGATGTATGCGGCCCCTATTTGGGGGAAAGCACTGCACCAAAAAACAAATGCCAACAAGGCAAAGGCAGTGACCAGGCTATGCGCCATCCGAGTGGCCTGTACATTCAGAACGGTCTCACATGAAGCGGCCAGTCTCATATCTGGTCTTATGCCTCCGGACTTAATGGCCTCAGAATTACGTAGAGTCTACCTAAAATCTAAAGCTATGAATAGGCGTCTAACAGATGATGAGCAAAAAAAGGAGAGACAGGTTAGCCTCGAAGAGTGGCAAAAACAATGGAACGCGGCAGAAAAAGGAAGATGGACGCACAAGCTCATTAAGAACGTATCAGCTTGGATTGAGAGACAAAATGGGGAGACAGACTTTTATCTGACGCAATTCTTGACAGGCCATGGCTGTTTCAGGGAATACCTTTACAGATTCGGCCACGATGATGACACAAAATGCTCATTCTGCAGCAGTGCCAATGAAAACGCCGAGCATATCTTTTTCTTCTGCTCGAGATACGAAGTGGAGAGAACTACCATCGAAGGAATACTTAACCAAAGGATGACGCCTGACAATATTATAAGCCACATGCTGCAATCAAAGTTGGTATGGGCGAAAATGAAAGAGTGGTCCGCAATAGCGATCCACGAACTCAGGATAAGAGAACGACAGCGAAGAAGCTTGAGACCAGCTGAATAAACACGAAAGGAGTTTCTGACGAGTCATTCTTGCCCAGCTTGGTCCTGCGAAGTAATACCTAACGGCGGTCCCAAATACAAGCTAACGAAGCCGGAGTTAAGGGTTTAGTACGTAGGCGTACTGCTTCGCAAGTCCAGTAAAGTTAGATAAGACTAACTGGGCGTGATCCCGAAAGAGGTGTATCTTTAGCGGGCAATATGAATCGTGCATGCTACCTGTCTAAGGCAGTATCTTTTGGAAGATTCCCCCTCCGACACAAAAAAAAAAAAAAAGACCTTTTAAAACTTCGGTACTGAACCAATACGTAGTATGTTTGGAAATTCATGCTAAGAAGTTACAAAATTTAACAAACTAAACTGCTGTGAGCTTTTTGCAATTCATAAACCTTGCTATTATGACTATTATTTTGACTGCAATTTCAGCAGATGAGCGTAATCGCAAGCTTTTTCAATCACTTCCACACTATACCACTTCAACATTGTTTAACAGCTGTTTCTTGTTAAGTTATACATATACGTGTATATTATGTAATATCAATTTCGATGTTAGTGGCGTATAATTTAAGCTTTAAGTTAAAATATGTACCATATGTGAGTTGGGACGATAATTTGCCAGCGTAAAACAGCTCACACCGAACGTAGGAGTATAGTAATTATATGCAACTATCACTTTTTAAGGATAAAATTTTAGCAACTGAATCACATAAAAAAAAACTTATGAGGTACTAGAATGTATTTTGATCTACTACTTTTGAGAAACTAATACTCGACGCACATTATTAGTCAGATAAGGTCGAACAATTTACGCATGAGTAAAGCCGAAACTAACCCGTTTCGTAAACTATTAAATTTTTTTTAAAGAAGCACAGCCTTTATTACATACGCTTCTATGTATATACTCAGCAAATTGATTGAGAAAATGTAATATACGAAGTCCTGTGAATTAAATCAAAGCTACTAAGCACATCAACTTTTAATCTATCTAGCGAGTATAGCGAATATACTACTTGTGATAAGACAACTACTTCTAGGTTCCCCAATATAACTTAGGAGATCCAACCATTATGCATATTGTAATACTTTGTGACAAAAATGTAGTCTGAATTCCCTGGGTAAATAATATTTCAAAAAAATATGTCTCTGTAAGTTGGTAGTGCTGTCCTTACTATGCCAAATATGAGCGCGATTTTCAACCAATTTGATTACAGCAACTGCTTAAGTCGATACGAGGTAGTGCATTGCGATGTTTACAATCGATAAAAATAACGAAAAAACAATTTATCTCAAATTTTGTATTTCTAACCAATCTTCGGTCTAGAGATCGTTGAAGACTTCCCTCGTTTTGGAATACCTTCGACCTCTTCAATTGATAAAAAAAAAAGTGATGGTGCTTGAAAATCGTAATGCAATTGCAATGCGTTCGCCATCTCTCGCGGGACCGTTCGACTGATTTGGTTCTTGCTCCACTCGACCCAATAAACCTGAATTTGTTTCAAAAAAAAGTTCGTGACCGAATTTAAATTGGAATAAGTATATTACATCTGCTGGGGATTACTTTGAAAGCGATAAAATAAATATTGATGAATAATTAAATATTTTGCGTTTAATTTACAATTTGCCGGTACTCTTTTGTCACAATGTATATGGATTTATTGTATAACACAATTTTAAGCCACCAACTAACCTAAACTTTATGAATATTTTTTATATATGTATTTGCTCGCTTGCAAATTATTACCATTTAAACGATTTTGAAATAAATATTTTGTGAATTGGAGCAAGGACGATTGCAAAACTAGTAAATAAATATTTAAGTAAGAATGGAAAGACTGGGAAATATGCATAACAATTACTATTGTTTAAATGAAAATCCAAAACAAAATGATTTCATACATAGTTATATATAAAGTACATCAACGGAAATAAGATACAAAAACATGATTAAAAGCAAAGTAACTTATGTGCCAGATACATATGTATGTCTATATGAAATCATATTGATCCTGAAAGCAATGACAGATGGTCGAATAAATGGTGTCTGATTCTTGAACAATATGTTCAATAACTTTGCTAAAAAAAATATATTTAACAAAATTATTAGAGAATTAAATATACCCAAATAAAATTCCGACAATTTAAATGCAAAAACTATTACCAATTTAGATAACAGAAATTTTAAGCACTTTCTAAACAATTTATTTAAAAACAACTTTATTAAAGCTAAAATTTTAGGAATTATAATATTTTCAATATCAGGTACACCAAAAATGTTTTTTAAATAATTTATAAACACTTTTCAATTGCATTCTAATATTTTCTTCAATTTTTAAAATGAAGTCTAAAATTAGTTTAATATAAAGTGAGCGTTCATTTTGATAAAAAAAATATGCAAATATGAATTCTTAAAATATATTCAATTTATTAAGATCAAATATAAAGTAATTTGTATGAAACACCCTGTACTCATCTTAAAGTCTTAGAGCTAAAACAAAGCTATTATTCTTCGGGTTTGATATTATTTATTTGTTTATACGAACAACGTTGTTATTTAATTAGAAAACGACGATAGACGAACATCGAACATTGAACGAAATACATTTAAAAATAAACTAAATCACAAATTTTCACAGCATTTATTACTTATGAATGATAAATAATATTTGATTTCCACTCACTTCTCTATTAACATCATTACCAAACATAACCATAACATAATTGTAGAAAACAAAACTACTTACACATGCGCAATATTTTATTTCACACATTTTTTGCTTTCACTAGCACACTTACACCTTTTCACACAATTTTAACATTATTTCATTTGCACAACTCTGACTCATAATTTTAAATTATACAAAATAATTTATCATGAACTTTTAATATTAATTCTAACACGTTATTACTATTTTTCGCAAAACGAACTGGCGCGCAATTTGACCGATGACCGATCGTGACTGAAAAATCCCAATTGAGTGTCTCTGAGCAAATGTGAAATGTGTGTACAGAGTTTACCACGGCAGCGGCGATGCTGTTGTCTTCCGGTATTTTTATTGAATTGTTTTTTGAAGTTATACTTCTTATACGAGTTCGGAAAATGTTGCGATAGATTCAGGTTGCGCAACCTTGCTCATTATGAATCTACGCAACCTTGTCTGCGAAGGTGTTCGAGCAGCAAGCGAAGCGGTGACAATCGGCGATCGTTTGTTCGTTTTTTTCGGCACAGCTCGGCTTTTCTACCAACAACACAATGTTGCCATGCTTATGCTGTTGTTGTTTTTGTGGAACAATATTTCAATTTTTGGTTGGTGACATAATCAATTAAAAATAAATTCTGTTGGGATTCGAATCTAAGTGCTCGTCGTAATTTTTCAAGCGCTTACCAGCAACACCACCATTGACACTTGTATAGCGTTGTCCTAATTATGGTTTGGTTATGCATGAAAGAAATATACAATGGATCGCCGATTGTTACCTCTTTCCTTGCTGCTGCTGCGCATATGTATGTTTGTATGCTTATGCGTTATTGAAGTTATGCTTCTTTTTCTTTCGTTTGTCTTTCATTTCTGCGAATTTTCAACTATTTTGCGTATATTTTGGTTGAAATACTCTACGTTGGCCGTTGAAAAATTAAGGCTATACTTTACAGGATCATTTCTGTAGTTAGTCTTCATTTAAATTTTTTGGAAATCGACCCGCGATGACGAGGTATATCGTTTTATCTGACAGCGTGAGGTTTATGAACTTCATTTCTAATATTGTGTTGTGGCATATTAGAAATGATGTTTCTTCGAAAATCGCTCGCTTACAACGGATAAAACGACTTCTGAGTGGTGATTTTAATGAACAAATTCCAAGGTTTTACGCAAAAATAATACGTTTAATAAGTACAGTACGCTTATGTATGATTGCGCATTATTTTTCTTTCGTTTGTCTTTAAGTTTTGCGAATTCTCAACTATTTTATGTGACTTTATTTCTTTCGTCTCTCTTTTTTTTGTGCGAATTCTTTGAATTTCTGAACGCGCACATGTGTATACATACATTCATATGAGCATGTGCAGATACACAAGATAGGATAGAAAGATGTATGCCTTTTAACATCGTATACTATACTAATAAATATTTTTCTTACTAATAGAAATTAAATTTATCACAGCAATATTATGTATATGTATATTAGGTATATTGCTGTGATAAATTTAATTTCTATTTGTAAGAAAAATATTTATTAGTATAGTATTACGATGTTAAAATGCAAAAAATGAAGACTAAGTCCGTCGATATTCGAACCTGCGTTCACATTGTGACTTTTTATGTGCTTACCACCAACACCACTATTGACACTTTCGTGGCGTTGTCTTAAGTATGGTTTAGTTATGCATGTAAGAAATATACGATGGTTCAAATAATTTTGTTTAAGTATAGAAATATGCTTTTGTAGAACATTTGCTTTCGCAAACATACAGAGAAATGTGCAAACGACATAATATATGTATGATTGTTTCGCATTTTGCTTCTACGCCGGTAAAATTTCTATACAAAAATCGACTGAAATGCATGAGAAAATAAAATGGACAACTAAGGCAAATAATTTTAAAAAAATTTATTGATAATTAAATATAAATGAAATAGTACATGTAAATTTACTTAAATTTATTTAAATTATTTAAAAAACTTATATAAATTTATTAAGAAACTTATTTAAATTTATTGAAAAACTGCAAAGAAAAATAAAAAGAAAATTCATTTTACTTTGGCCCAGTTTTGTGCGCAATACAAGTGCAACGCCAATAATGAATACAAGAAATAGACTACACACCATGATATAAGATATACAAATTATAATATGACAACCCAATTCGAAGAGTACAAAAGAGAGATGGTTATGCTGCATATTCCCTTCCGCAACGAAGAGACAGAACTACTTTCCGAGTCAAAATTCCTTCATTTAGACTTTGCTTTATAAAATGTGCCTAATGAATTTAAATGTTCTAGTTATCTTTCATACAAAATGATATGCATTTCTGAATATCACTAAGAAGTATAACTTCTTCCGCGCGTAGGGATTCCACGCACCTTTTTTTTTATTGAAATTGAAATGAGTTCTTGATGACTCATGCCCAGCTCTTGACCGATGCTACGGCTGCTACTATGCCGGTCTCTTTCGACCAATTCAGCGATTTATCGCAATTTTCGACGACAGGCCTTCCGGAGCGTGGCGCATCTTCGACCACTTCTACACCAGAACGAAAACATTGAAACCATCGTTGCGCGGTGGAAATGGAAACTGTATTGGGTCCATAAACAGCACAAATTTTATTGGCGGCTTGAGATGCATTTTTGCCGTATTTTCTCTTTATTTTGCTCCATGTTTGCGACGCTATAACTCACGAACGACTTAAAAGAAACGACAATCAATCAAACACGTGTTAGCGCGTGAAATGGAAGGTGGGCGTGGTTATTATCGTTGTCATTATCCGATTTCTTCAATTTTTGAACTGCATATGGAAATGCCTAAAGCAAACGACCCTATAGAGTTTGGTTGACATAGCTATAGTAGTTTCCGAGATATGTAAAAAAAACTTAGTAGGGGGCGGGGCCACGCCCACTTTTCCAAAAAAATTACGACCAAATATGCCCCTCCCTAATGCGATCTTTTGTGCTAAATTTCACTTTAATATCTTTATTTATGGCTTAGTTATGACACTTTATAGGTTTTCGTTTTTCGCCATTTTGTGGGCGTGACAGTGGGCCGATTTGGCCCATCTTCGAACTTAACCTTTTTATGGAGCCAAGAAATACGTGTACCAAGTTTCATCATGATATCTCAATTATTACTCAAGTTACAGCTTGCACGGACGGACGGACGGACAGACAGACATCTGGATTTCAACTCTGCTCGTCACCCTGATTACTTTGGTATACATAACCCTATATCTGACTCTTTTAGTTTTAGGACTTACAAACAACCGTTATGTGAACAAAACTATAATACTCTCCTTTTCAACTAACTACGAGGTTATAAACAGAAACCCCTGGGGACTCGGATATAAAATAGTGATGAAGAAACTCGGCGCTCGAGCAAAGCCACCTGATCTAACCGCTGCCAAAATGGATAACATTGTGAACGCACTATTCCCCACACACGAAGAAATGGCTAGGGACCCAGAACACATAGTAAGATCGACGCAAATCCCCCAGTTTACCCTTGAAGAGCTGCAACTAGCCACGGCCAAGCTCAAGGCCAACAAATCACCCGGACCGGACGTGATCCCATCAGAAATTCTCAAAATAATCGCTGCAGAGCGCCCGGCAGTACTACTAAACATGTACAACGCCTGCCTTGAAGACGGAATATTCCCTGAACCCTGAAAAAAGCAACGGCTGGTGCTAATCAGTAAGGGAAAAGGATTCGCCATCAGCATACCGCCCTCTATGTATGCTTGACACAGCGGGAAATCTATACGAAACCCTGCTTAAACCCGGACGTGAAGCGGTTATCAACGAAGCTGGAGGACTGTCCCCTAGACAATTTGGCTTTAGACCCGGCAGATCAACCATAGGAGCAATAAAATGCGTCATTGAAAGCGTAGAAGCCACACGGCGTAGATGGCATAAATACAAAAGAATAGTGTTGCTGGCGACTCTAGATGTCCGAAACGCCTTCACCACCGCTAGATGGGTAGATATGATCGACGCTCTCGAGAAAAGCTTTAAGGTACCCGACTACCTCAGAGCCGTGGTGCGGAGCTACCTTAGCAACAGAAGACTGCTGTACGAAACTAAAGAGGGATCACGACAGATAGCGGTCAAGTCAGGAGCAGCAAAAGGATCCATCCTTGGACCAGACTTATGGAACATTAGCTATATTAAAACAAGTAAGGAAGGGCTAAGATCGGGTGTCACCGAACATTTTATACTCTCGCATGATAAAGTGGTAATCGAGATTTCATTATCCGTCATTTACATATTTTTCAAATATCGTATTTTTGTAAAGTTTTATTCCGCTATCATCATTGGTTCCTAATGTACTATATATTATACAGAGAAGACATCAGATGGAATTCAAAATATTGTTATATTGGAAGAAGGCGTGGTTGTGAACCGATTTCACCCATATTTTGTACATGTCATCAGGGTGTTAAGAAAATATTATATACCGAATTTCATTGAAATCGGTCGAGTAGTTCCTGAGATATGGTTTTTGGTCCATAAGTGGGCGAGGCCACGCCCATTTTCAATTTTTAAAAAACGCCTGGGTGCAGCTTCCTTCTGCAATTTCTTCCGTAAAATTTAGTGTTTCTGACGTTTTTTGTAAGTCCGTTAACGCACTTTTAGTGATTTTCAACATAACCTTTGTATGGGAGGTGGGCGTGGTTATTATCCGATTTCTTCCATTTTTGAACTGTATATGGAAATGCCTGAAGGAAATGACTCTACAGAGTTTGGTTGACATAGCTATAGTAGTTTCCGAGCTATGTACGAAAAACTTAGTAGGGGCGGGGCCACGCCCACTTTTCCGAAAAATTATATGCCCCTCCTTAATGCGATCCTTTGTGTCAAATTCCACTTTAATATCTTTATTTATGGCTTAGTTATGACACCTTATAGGTTTTCGGTTTCCGCCATTTTGTGGGCGTGGCAGTGGGCCGATTTTGCTCATCTTCGAACTTAACCTTCTTATGGAGCCAAGAAATACGTGTACCAAGTTTCATCAAGATATCTCAATTGTTACTCAAGTTACAGCTTGCACGGACGGACGGACAGACGGACGGACAGACGGACGGACGGACAGACAGACATCCTGATTTCAACTCTACTCGTCACCCTGATCACTTTGGTATATATAACCCTATATCTGACTCTTTTAGTTTTAGGACTTACAAACAACCGTTATGTGAACAAAACTATAATACTCTCCTTAGCAACTTTGTTGCGAGAGTATAACTAGAAATGCCAGATGAATCGTATTTAATAGGCTACGCGGGCGACATTGCAGCAGTAATCACAGTAAGGGACACAGAAGAAGCGCGAAGAAAGCTGAACCAAGTCATGATACGGACCCAAGCATGGCTTGACTCACGCAGCCTCCAGCTCGCTACGGAGTAACATGTAAGCACATACCTTTCGAAATAAGCATGCACACGACTACGGATATTTTTAGGACAAAAAAAGCAGTTAACTACCTAGGCGTAAGACTGGACCCCAGACTAACCTTCTGGGTACAAATCCAGCACGCCGCAGGAAACGCAGCGAAGATCACCTCTCTGTCAAGAAAAAAGAAAGCTCCTAATGTCGACAACAATCAGCGTTTTATTATACGGAGCTGAGATATGGGCAGATGTGCTTAAAAAGGAAAACCGGCGTAAGGTAGCGACCGGAGGGCACCACACTGCAGCCCTCAGAGTTGCATCAGCCTACCGAACAGTGTCCGGCGAGGCAATATTAGTTATAAGCGGAAATGCCCCAATTGACCTTCTAGCATACGAAAGGAAAAAGCTGTGGGAGCTAAAGCAGTCATCCGATAACAACAAGAGCGAAATAGAACAAATAATAAAAGAAATTATAATTACATGGCAACAAAAATGGGACACCAAAAGCCGCGGCAGATGGACGGCCAGGCTTATAAAAGATCTAGGCTCATGGACAGGCCGAAAATTCGGAAAGGTAGACTTTTACACAACCCAGCTATAATCCGGTCACGGGTACTTCAAAAAGTACCTCCACAAAATGGGAAAGGTCGAAGAGCCGTCATGCCTATACAACGACGCGACAGAAGACGACACTGAACACACATTCTTCGAATGTGCGCGCTGGCAAGGAGAACGCACCGCCGTAGAGGACCTGGTTGGCCCAATAAACGCGGACAATTTAGTCAGCGTCATGTTGGAGAGTGAATCAAACTGGGGGATTATCAAGAAATTCGCTGCACTCTTGCTACGCAGCAAAAAGCGGGACCTGGACGCAGGTGCGCAGATGTAAATCTCTCAATGAGAAAAATGAAGTGCCACCCTGAAGTAATGCAAACGCGGTGTCAGGGTGGGCGACGGTTCCTTAGAGGGGGGATTTTTAGTGACCTGCAAGTGGCACGTACCGCTACTCTGACGATAGCACCGATGATGCGGAAGGCATTTTCCACCCCCTCGCCCGGGGAAAAAAATAAAATAAAATGGTGGATAACATACGAAATGGAGTAAAGCTTCGTCTTTAGTATGTGGCATTTGAAAAAATTTGTGACTGAATGTTAGTAAGACCATCCTATCGACCAAATTTTCTACAACCTTCCATTTACAGTATAACCGACTTAATGCCACAGATTAATTAAACGTTCCGATTCATTACGGTGCTCACGTGCCATCACCAATCATATGGAGTAAAGTCAGCCTGATGTTCGAAAATCTTGGGAAATTGTGTATTTTATAATTGAATTTGGAGAAATTCAGTAAATAATTTATAAGTGAATTTGACCATGTATCCAGCTGTGGATATTTAGGTATTTCATAAAACTAGAGTTCCTGCTAATGGTCGAAGGAAAATGCACCAACTATAGTGAAATATTTGATTTGTACTTACAACTTTCAGACATACCCAGCTGTTTAAGTCAAATATCGAAAACGAATCTTTAATTTAGGACTAGCCTTTCGGTTTCATTTAACACCACTGTGGGCTATTTGACTCTATGCTATAGTACCACTTGAATGAATACTTAAGTATGTAGTATCCATCAAAACAAAGCAATGCTCAGTTTACTTATACATCCTCTCTTCCTCCTCCCAATGGAGTTGCCAATGTTTACACTATTCTGTTTTCATTTCTTTGCTGTACTAAATTATTTATTCGCTTCTGTAGCATCGTAAACCTCGAGGTGTTTCATGTATTATGCATAGCTTGTGGCCTTGTCAAGAGTTGTTATTTCAAATAATATTGTTCATTTCGTTTCACTCTTTGTTATATGCATTCAATTGATATCTCACATATACATATATATTGATTATTTTAACCCACTCATTATGTTTTACTTTGTCAATATTCTGGTTACTAACTTGGAGAAGTACCAACACCTCTTCCATGGAATCTAGTAGCAAATGGGTCAATAGATCTTCTGACGAACAGCGGCATAAGATGCAGAGGTTATGCATAAGACTCAATATTACTAAATACTAATAAAACCAATAAATATATATGGAGCATTTGCTTAGTCGAAACGAGCTGAAGCTTTACTTTGCTTCACACCTCCTCACAAAGTTAAACAGCTTTCGCAGAAGAAAACCCTAATGACCCTAACTAATCATGAAAGATGAGAGAAAGTAAAGATGGATAGTGTCATCTAAAAAAGCAGCAGAAGTAAGGTTAGCAATTCCTCTATCCAATTTTTATAGAGGTGAAATACCAAAGATATTAAATTTTTATTTTAAATTCAGCAAAGTGTTAGGGGAAAAATATCGTGGAATTCGTCTAAGATAAGACTACAAAAACAATGGTTTTACTTTTCGCTTCTGTAAGTAAAAATTCGAGACAGGAATGCAGTGCTATGAAGAAAGCTGGCGTATTTAGGATTCATGCAGCCCAAACAAGGTCTCATTAAATCAGTCAATTCTTAAAACATTTTGGATTTTCTAACGCTCTAAGGTTAAACGAAATATTTTGAAAGAATCAGACAACAAAAACGATTAACTTTCACTCATAGAATATTGATAAAATTCATGTATTGCATAATCAGAACAAAATAGTACCGTAGGCGAATGAATTTACATGCAAAATAAATATTTCGCCCTCTTTTGGTACTATAATTGTTCGCTTGTTTTCACTTCTGTTAGTGATTTGATGATGGTCAAAACCTTAAAGATTTTACCCATTTCCTACATGGCGTATGAGAAACTTTATCTCTTAGTAGTTGCAGATTTGTATGTATGTCTTCAAGTAAATACTACAATCTACAAAAAAGCCAATTCTTTTGATTGCTACAAGTAACTACAATGTGGTCTAAGAAGCAGGTGTATACGTATTACCGCAGTAGCTAATTTCCCGATCTTATGAAAGGTTAGTTTGGAAGAATCTTTAAGCAAAATATCACCTTTGGTTAAATGCATATAGTCTGTCATCCACTGTCTCTTAGACTATATTGATACAAAAAGGTAAGAGTCAATAATTATTTTTATGTACTTGATCATTCTGTTTTCTTGCACAAATTTGTATATAAGAGTATTTAAATTCTAAAGATATATACCTATAGATGCTAATTCTTGAACAAAAACTTTTGTTAAATTACCACAAAACTTCTAACCACATTTCAGTTATTGAAGCGTATACGAGTATAAACCTTTCAAATTCTAACATGTGTAGCTACTTACGTCCTGAACTGAAAGGGGTCCTCTACATCTAAAACTAAATTATTCCACTCTCTTTATTCCTTATTTTATTAATTTCATTTAACTCAAATGAATCTATTTGTTAGCAAGAGTAAATGTACTAACCATAAGAGTATCGGAAGTAAATTTACCTGTTCCGATTCCCAATGGAAGAAATTGACGTAATTTCATTAACAAAAAATACAACAATATTCAAAGGTATTCAAGGGTACCTGCAAAGACTCAATGTACAAATAATACTGTTCTGCTTACGCACATACTTATTTGTATATGTGAAAACAATTAAATTTGAATAAATTATTATTTATCAGTGATTCAAAAATGTTTTTAAAGAGAATTGTAAAGTTATCACCATTATGTAATATTTCACAACAGCAATTGGCATAATAAAGAATATTTTTAATGTTTAATATATAGGAGCTTTAGACATCACAAACGACCGGCGTTCTATGATATTTATGTGATCCTGATATTTTCGGAATTCTTAAACAATACTCACTAGAATTGTGGGCGAAAGAGAGTTTTGTGCACTGATTTTAATTCCGATTAAGAGAAGAAAACTGAAAAAATTACTAGCAAGCTAATTCCAACAATAATCCGTAAAATTTGATATATTTTGTAGCTTAAATTGATAACAATTGATAATTGAAGATAATTTAGTTTTTTTATAAATATGCAGTGCTTAACTTACATATAAATTGTTAAAGATTTTATCGTATAAGAACTTACTATTTCTCCATGGTAACACAGGCCAACACTCAATTTGCTGCTTCGAATTTATCAACTGATTCTAGTTAATTTGGGTGCGCTGAATTCAAATCTGTAATCAGTTTGTCTCTAAAAGCTCTGGTTTTCATGATATAGCTTTTTTACACCCTCCACTTAACTTATGAACTGAAAAAAAATAAAAAAGCTATATCATGAAAACTAGAGCTGATAGAGACAAACTGATTGCAGATTTGAAGCGCGCCCAAATTAACTAGAATCAGTGATACATTTTTAATGCGAAATTTTTTTTCATGTCATAAGTTAAGTGGAGGGTATAAAAAAGCTATATCATGAAAACTAGAGCTGATAGAGACAAACTGATTACAGATTTGAATTCAGCGCGCCCAAATTAACTAGAATCAGTTTTTTTTAATTTTGTCGGGCTGTGTAATTTAACCCAGTCTAGAATTAGGTTGTGTCATGGCCTAAGATTAATAAAAATTTTAAAGGAATTAAAATTAAGGAAGAGCTAAACTCCGGTGGAACCAAACATTTTAAACAATTTTTGGGGCTCAAAATGGGGACTTATTTTAAAAATTTAATTTCATATATAGCCGATAAAAACATTTTGCTGAGTATTAGCCATTGTATTTAGTATAGGGAGGTAACTCAGAGATGGATTTCACCCATTTTGAGGGATACTATAGCATCTCCAATAATTTTGCTAAGACGACTTAAATAAACACTGTTGAAAGAAAAATTATTTGAAAATTATTTGAATATCTCGCAAATTAGCCTACGCTTTCGATAAAAAGTCGTTCGCAAGGACACACTTTGTTACATGTACCAATGTGAAAAGGTATCGTCCGATTTCACCCTTTTTTAGGAAAGAAATTAGAGTTTTATCATTGGTACTTGATTTCTAAATATACTGTAATATTGTTTTTCACCAAACTATTTTCATATTGGTGAAGCAGTTCATGAGATATAGCATTTCATCTAAAAGATGCGTTGCCGCTCCCATTGTCTAATTTATAAAGTGATTCCCATGCAACCTTTCCGTGATATTTTTACTGTGAAATTTAAGGCGTGTTTCTATGGCGAGTACCAAAATAATCTTTACATGTGAATAGAACGTTATTATTATAACCTTTCGCACACTTTCGTGCAACAAAAACAGGTGCCAGAAAGATTTGTTGTCAGCTGCTTTAGCTAATGTAGCTATACTAGATTGAAAGACATACAATATTTTATAATTTTAGAAGGACAAATGCCCTTTCTTACTGAGATTCCTTGTAATAAATAAGAGAAGTTCTAACACTTTACAGGTTTTGTGAGTACGGCAATGGTCCGATTCCGCCCACCTTTATAAACTTTGTTTATCTAGTTATAGAACATTAGGTGGAACTATTTCCTCTGTTATGAATGAGTAAACGATATCTAATTGTCAATTCATATATGCATTCATATTTGACACCATTGTACACTGCTGAGTTTAAAGCTACTAACATAGATTCCCTCTTAAAGTGACGAAAATTATTATTTGTGTTGCACATAACATACTATATAGACGAATGGAATTCCTGTAGAAATAAATATTCTACAGATATTCGATAAATGAATTTAAATGCAAGTATGAATGCATTTTTATTTTCGGTTCAGCATTATTTACAAATATTTTTGTTGGCAAAGTTATGGGAGTTTTTGTAACATTATTGTTTGAAAGTTTGTGGAATCTATGTGAACTTAAATAATTTAAAACTTTTACGTAAAAATACATTTGAAATATTTTAAGTAACAAGCATAGACTTTATTTTTACACCCGTTCATCAAAGTGATTTATGCATGTTTGTAACTTTCATATCAGCAAATCGCAGACATGATAGGGAATTGCAGCATGACATTTTTTTCAATTTTAACACATAGTAATGAGTTCAAAGAGTAATTTTTAAATTTTTGATTAACCAATAATTAAGTTATTTAAAAGTAGTTGGGCATTTGAATTGTCGCGCAGAAACAGTCTCACGCTCATCCGACCCTTGGATTGTAGAAGCCACGACAAATTTATATGCTCAATGCGTGACACAGATAAGGTGTGTTTGTATTTATTTGCCAATTAAAGAAAGTCTGTATGTTGAAATATTATTTGGTATTTCGTATAATTTCGCTCATTTAGTTTTATTTTTTATAATTATTAATCTTTAGTTGCTTAAATATTTTATTACTCAATTTTACACTAAACGTGCATTTGAGAGACGTTTAAAAATTGTTCTGTTGTATTTGGATGTATGTATTTACAAATTTTGTTAGAAATTCGCTAATGATCAGATCGAATTATTGTTTATTTTCCACATATTTTTGATTTGTGGCATAGTAGCATGTGTGTGTACTTGTCTACATCGAAATGACTAATATGGCAGACTAATCCAGACTAGTGCTGGAGCCTTTGAAAATGATACAAAAAAAGGGAAAGAAATTCATAGTAGGACGAAATCCATCGAAAACGAGAGATAAAATGACAAACAATATCAAAATAATTTATGGGCGATCTATGGTCGGGAAAAGGGTGTGGTTGAAGTGCTTAAATCGGTTTTTATCGATTTCGGTTATGAAAAGATGTGTAAATTTTGTGACTTATTTCAAATATAAATCGAATTTTGAACGTACTTATTTTTATATATGTATATATTTCACAGATATTTCACCGCATTTGTTGTCCTAAGAACTCAATTTATCAATAATATTACTTTACTACAGCTTTTTGTCTCCACCGCCAAAAGTTTTTAGGAAACATTATTATCCACCTTTGTTCCATATTTCTGAATTTCTCAAAAACTTTAATTTTGCCTCCTCCTCTCCTTCAATTTTATTTCTTAAAACTAAAATCGCTGTGCCGCAGAAAGGGTCGAATTAGAAAGGAAGGTTAAAAGAGAAGTTTTCTGTTAAGAGCTCTCCGTCTTAGCTTAGGTTACCGGACCATTGTAGTGTTTTTGAGGCAGAATTTATTGCTACTAATGTAGCAGTGGACGTTCTGGTACAAAGTGCAACTTCTCTCAGAGTGAAGGACTTACATAAAAAAGCGACAATAGTAGTGCTGAGCTCGAATGAAGATCAAGAAGTGCTTGTCTTCACTGGAAACAGCTTGTAGTTACTTCATTATGACATATGTATGTACGTTTGGGTGCCTGGACATAGCAGAAACGCTAGTAACTGCTCTTGCTCTTGTCTCCTTCACATCGGAGTGGGCCCGAGTCAATTGACCTCACGTGCGCTTAGCAGCGCTGGTCGACAAACGGCTCCTGTGCGAGGAGATTATTTTACCGCAATCGTGGGTATATTTATACTCTCGCAACAATGTTGCTAAGGAGAGTATTATAGTTTTGTTCACATAACGGTTGTTTGTAAGTCCTAAAACTAAAAGAGTCAAATATAGGGTTATATATACCAAAGTGATCAGAGTGACGAGTAGAGTCGAAATCCGGATGTCTGTCTGTCCGTCCGTCCGTCTGTCCGTCCGTCTGTCCGTCCGTCCGTGCAAGCTGTAACTTGAGTAAAAATTGAGATATCATGATGAAACTTGGTACACGTATTCCTTGGCTCTATAAGAAGGTTAAGTTTGGAGATGGGCAAAATCGGCCCACTGCCACGCCCACAAAATGGCGGAAACCGAAAACATATAAAGTGTCATAACTAAGCCATAAATAAAGATATTAAAGTGAAATTTGGCACAAAGGATCGCATTAGGGAGGGGCATATTTGGACGCAATTTTTTTGGAAAAGTGGGCGTGGCCCCGTCCCCTACTAAGTTTTTTGTACATATCTCGGAAACTACTATAGCTATGTCAACCAAACTCTACAGAGTCGTTTCCTTCAGGCCTTTCCATATACAGTTCAAAAATGGAAGAAATCGGATAATAACCACGCCCACCTCCCATACAAATGTTATGTTGAAAATCACTAAAAGTGCGTTAACCGACTAACAAAAAACGTCAGAAACAATAAATTTTACGGAAAAAGTGGCAGAAGGAAGCTGCACTCAGGCTTTTTTTCAAAATTGAAAATGGGCGTGGCCTCGCCCACTTATGAACCAAAAACCATATCTCAGGAACTACTCGACCGATTTCAATGAAACTCGGTATATAATATGTTCTTAATACCCTGATGACATGTACGAAGTATGGGTGAAATCGGTTCACAACCACGCCTTCTTCCAACATAACGCTATTTTGAATTCCATTTGATGCCTTCTCTGTATAATATATATGTATGTACATTAGGAAACAATGATGATAGCGGAATAAAACTTTACAAAAATACTGTATTTGAAAAATATGTAAATGACTGATAATGAAATCTCGATTATCACTTTATCATGCGAGAGTATAAAATGTTCGGTGACACCCGAACTTAGCCCTTCCTTACTTGTTTTCAATTCCATTCGTGCTCATAGTCGCCGACGTGTCGTAGGCGCCATTACATGTCTGCAGCTGCTACGTTTCTGAACGCATTTTTCTCGAATCAACTTTTTCTGAAACTGTCATAGTTCTAAAAAAAAAGTATTCAACTGATTGCTTTAAAATTTACATACATATGTTCTTCTACTCATTTATAGTTATCGTTCCTACCAGAATTGTTTATTTTCGAAAATATTTTCATATTTTATTTAAAGGATTTTTAACAAAAAAAAAACAAGTTTTTCGTGACTTTTTTTTGAAGTTCGTCGTGTTTTTTAATGAAATTGATTATATTTGGTAGGGACGACAGCCGCAGAACTACTGAATAATAATCCATTCGATTTTTTTATTTCTACTACTTTGATTTAAAAAAAAATATATTAAAAATGTAAGAAACGAAAAAAAATTTTTTTTTTGTACATCTCAAAATACAAATAAAAATATACTAAAAAATTCAAATGATTGAGTTTTGTTGTCGCACAAAAAAAATTTTCCTAAAAAGTGGTAAAATGTAATCGTTCACATGAGAGTACCCTCTTAAACTAACTTAAGTAATATTATACAAATATGTAACAGTAGACTTTTAGCAAAGACTTTTGGCGTCTGTTAAGATTTAACTCATAGTACTAAATGGTATATTACAGTCAAAGAACACAAAAGTTTCAGTGAGTTATTTTCAGTGGTCAAAAATTAAGTTTCAGATGTTTCTATAATATTATTTGTATAGTCATTTAACTATGTGGAGCGAATTTGTTATCATCACTATATGGTAGTTTTGTCAATCACCTTTTAACGGTTGTGATAAGCAAGTGAAGAATTTGTGGAAGAAAATACAATGAAACCCAGAATGTTCCAAATTAATTTAATACACTCATACTCATAAATATACAAATACGAGTATATATTTTTGGACGCTCTTAACCCCTACTAAGTAGTACCTCAGCGATACACGTAATTATACCCTGAACAGGGTATATTAAGTTTGTCACGAAGTTTGTAACACCCAGAAAGAAGGATCGAAGACCCTATAGAGTATATATATAAATGATCAGTACGCCGAGCTGAGTCGATTTAGCCATGTCCGTCTGTCTGCCCGTCTGTCTGCCCGTCTGTCTATCTGTCCGTCTGCTTGTCTGTATAGATATGAACTAGTCCTTCAGTTTTTAAGATATCGTTTCGAAATTTTGCAAACGTCATTTCTCTTCAAGAAGCTGCTCATTTGTCGGAACTGCCGATATCGGAACACAATAACATATAGCTGCCATACAAACTGAATGATCGGAATCAAATGCTTGCATGGGAAACTTCCTTTGACGACATATCTTCACGAAATTGGGTATGAGTTATTGTTTATAGAAATAATGTAATATCAGAAGAAATTCGTGCCACGGTTGGCGGCGTTGCTGCCGTGATGGTTCGGGGCGCTGCTACTGGAACAGTTCCAGAGCGAGGCACAGTAACAGCCGAACGGAGAGTTGGCGTGGGGGTTACAGGTGTATCGGCATCCATATCAATCTGTGAGAAGAAAGAGAAAATCGTAATGATTATAATTTGATTGCCTGTAAGCGTGCATGAACAGGGTGCAACGTTAGGGGGCATGACTAAATGATCGTCCGTCTATGGGGTTGCGATAGATATGTAGGTCTTCGTTTGTCGTACGGCTTGAAGCTTATTGTAATTATCTTTGCGGTTTTTTCTTAATGATATTATTAATTTATTTTCTTTTCCCGCCTTTCCAGATCGGTTTAGGAATGATTATTATTTACATTTTCGTAAGTGGCAGCAGTTGGTAAGAAACATAATTTGACAAGCGGCCGGGTTAGCGTTCCGTTTTGCATACGGAGATCCACCACCCGGATGTGACCGTCTGAACCGTAGTGAAGTTTCTCTATGCGGCCAAGCCGCCATTCTGTGGGGGGGAGACAATCGTCGTGGACTAGGACACAATCTCCAAGCATTGGAGCCTGTTCTGGAATTTTCCATTTATACCTTTTGTGAAGGTCTTTTAAATACTCTTCTTTCCATCGTCGGCTGAGATTATGATGGAGAATTTTAATTCGTTCCCATCTGTTTAGTAAGGATGGCGACTCCATGCCTGGCTCAGGTGTGGCCAGAATGGGCGCTCCTTTAAGAAAATGCCCTGTGGTAAGGGCAGCAAAGTCGGAGGGATCTTGCGAGAGTGCAGCGAGAGGCCGTGAGTTGAGAACGGCTTCGATTCTGGTTAACAATGTCGTGAATTCTTCATAATTGAATTTGAGGTTGCCAGCGAGCTTCTTGAGATGAGATTTTAAAAGCTCTTTACCGCTGATTCCCATAAACCACCCATATGAGGAGCGCTTAACGGGGATGAATTGCCAGTTTATACCTTGAGGGGCGTATTTTTGAACAATGTCAGGTGAGACTTGTTTCATGAACTCCACAAACTGTTTCTCAGTAGCTCTTTGAGCTCCAATAAATGTTTTGCCATTATCGCTCATGATTTTTGAGGGAAACCCACGTCTTGCGACGAAGCGAGCAAATGCGGCAAGAAAAGCCTCCCTGGTCAGATTAGTACAAAGCTCTCTCTAGAAGTGCTGCCATAATCTGTGTTCGTATTTTCTGTTTATGCATAGTGCAGATCTTGCACCTGAAAATGCATTTCTTGATTTGGGGCTTCAAACGTGGAATGTAATATTCCTGTCGTACCACATGCTGCATGAGACGGTTTTCGGCGTGTAGCATTAATATGTGGATGTAATGTAGGAATGATGTGGCAAATGGAGATTTCTCAGGTATTATTATGGGGTGGCGCTCGTTGTATGTTAGGCTTGAATTAGCAAGCCGACCATTGGCCCGAAGCAGCCCTTTCGTGTCTAGAAACGGGTTTAGCACTAAGAGTGAGCTTTTTTTTATCAATAGGCTTCGATTCTCTTAGTGATGCTATGTCGCGGCTGAAGTAGCGCGTTTGAGTTGATGCGATAAGAGCGACCTTTGCCTTTTGTAAGGCTTGGTGCGTCAATGTATCGCATTGGGGGTAAGTTGCTCCTTTTAGTTTATGTTTAAGTCGCTCTATGAACTGGAGCATATAGGCGACGACTCTGAGGGCTCGGGGGAACGATGAAAATCGTTCAAGGATGTCATTATCCTCCAATATTGTGTGGCAGGTGTCGATTTTTCGACTTTCGGGCGCAATTATGTTGCGCATTGGGGATTGTGGCCAAGAATCGGAAGATTCTGCTAGCCATCGAGGGCCATTCCACCATAGCGTGGTGGTGGCCAGGTGCAGGGGTTTGCACCCTCTTGTACCCAGATCGGCAGGATTGTCAGCACTGGCTACGTGTCGCCATGGCGGATCCCACTAGGTCAAGTATTTGAGAGGTTCGGTTAGAAATATATGTTTTCCACGCATGTGGGGTTTTTCCAACCAGGCTAGGACTATCTCGGGAGTCAGACCAGAGATATAGCTTGTGTTTCACCATGTCAAGTGGGTCTGCACCATGGAAACTAGTTTTGCTAGGAGCAGGGCGCCGCAGAGTTCAAGTCGTGGTAGACTTATCGTTTTTAGAGGCGCAACTTTAGCTTTCCCCACTAATAAGTGGCTTGTGATTGCGGTATCGCTTTGTGTGCGCACATATATGGTGGCACAATATGCCTTTTCAGAGGCGTCACAGAAGCCGTGTAGTTGCAGTTTGTATTCGGGAGAATAGTTTACCCACCGTGGAATTTGTATCTGCGAGATGCCGTTCAGATTACTCGCGAACTGAACTTTTCTAGACGAAGTGGTTTTACTTGCTCGTCCCAGTCGGTACCATCTAGCCATAATTCTTGTATCAGGATTTTGGCTTGTATCATAATTGGCGAAAGCCATCCTGCGGGGTCAAAAAGTTTTGCCACAGAGGAGAGAATTTGGCGTTTTGTAACGGCGGATAATGCGGATATGGACTCGCTCGTGTAGGAAAACTGGTCCGATATCGCATTCCATTGGATGCCTAGAGTTTTTGTGGTACTTTCCTCTTCGAATATGAGAAAATTAGTATCCAACAAATTTTCTTTTGGTATGTCTTTTAATATATTTGGGTGATTTGCCGTAATCTTTTATAGGGGAAACCCTGCAGTGTTGAGGGCTTTTGTCACTTGTGATAAGGACTCGTATGCTTGTGAGAGGCTGTGGCTCCCAGACAGAATATCGTCTACATACGTTTGTGTTTTTAAGATTTTTGTTGCCAGAGGAAATTCTGACTTTGTGTCTTCTGCCAGCTCGTGGAGTGTACGGATGGCTAGATATGGGGCACAGTTTAGGCCAAAGGTAACTGTTTTTAACTTGAAGTCGCGTAGTGGACTATTGGGGGATTTTCGGAAAATAATGCGCTGAAAATCCTGATCGTCTTTATGTACGACTATTTGTCTATACATTTTTTCGACGTCCCCGTTGAATACGTATTTGAATATACGCCAGTTTAGAATAAGCAGCATTAAATCAGGTTGGAGCGTGGGTCCCGTAAACAGGATATCGTTTAGGGAATTCCCCGAGCTAGTAGTTCTTGAGGCATTGAAGACAACTCTGACTTTTGTTGTTTTCTTGTCAGGCTTTACTACTGCATGATGTGGCAAGTAGAATGAGTAATATTTGCCTTTTAAGATTTTTTCACATGGGCTTACTTCTCCATGCGTGTGATTTAAATGAAGGTATTCTTCTAAGACACCATCGTAATCTTGTTTCAGCTCCCCTTTCCTAAGCAGGTTTTTCTCCATACTTAGAAACTGCTGTAAATTGCAGAGGTGCGAGAGTGACCTAAGGCGAGTGTATCTGGGAATTGCTGCTTTAGTGGTAGTCGTACGACGTACCGACCATCATCTGATCTAGTAGTTGTGGCTTTGTACAAGTCTTCACAATACTGATCTTCGGGGGTTATGATTGAAATGGGGGAGGAGTTCTTCTATCTCCCAAAACTTTCTCAATTGTTAATTGAGGTACTCGTTTGAGATTTCCTCAACTTGAGTTGTCATTGTTGTGACTGGTTCCGTGACTAGTCCACTTAGGACCCATCCGAATATGGTATTTTGCGCTAGACGTGTTTTTGAAATTTTTTCAACACCTTCTAGAATAATTTGCGATATTAGATCGCTGCCTAATAGAAGGTCTATTTGAGCGGGGGTGTTGCAGTTAGGATCTGCTAGCTTTAGGTGTGTAACCTTTTGCCATTGCTTGCTATTTATATGATAGCTTGGTAACATATTCGTGAGTTGCGGTAAGACTATTGCATCTGCTTGAATGCGCTTATCCGCTTGAGGAGAAATTAGGGTAATGGGGCAGATTTTATTTGAGTTTTGAACTACTCTTCCGCCCATTCCCGTAATTTCAAAGTTGGCTTGTGTTGTTGGCAGTTTTAGCCTATTTTGTGCCCTAGACGCTATGAAAGATCGTTGTGATCCTTGGTCTATTAGGGCTCTGAGCTTAAATAGTTCTCCTCGATGTTCGATGGAGACGACTCCTGTGGGTAGTAGTACCCTACTTTGATTTTCGCTGTGTAGCGTTTGAGTTTTTAAAGCCTTTGAGCAGCATGGTGCTTCTTGGCATATTTTGGAATTTTGAGATTCGGGAGTTGCGGTTGCAACTAAACCCGTGGCTCTTTTTGAGAAAGCGCTAGTTTGGGGTGTTTTGGGGAAATTATTGAAGTGCAACATTGAATGATGCCTTTTGTGGCAATATACGCAATTGAATTTGCTTTGCAATTATTTAGATTGTGAGAATGGGACAAACAATTTGTGCAGAGTCTTTTTGATCTGACAAAGTTGTTCCTTTCATTAGTATTCAATTTTTTAAACTTATCGCAAGATTTAAGTTTATGCCCTCCTGAGCATAGTTCGCATGACGTATGATTGTTTTGTTCGGAAGTGAACGATTGTGTTTTGAAAAAACTACGATTTAAGTTGTTGTTGTTATTAGCTTGGGGTCGCATGAAGCTGCGATTTAGGTCATGTTGAACGTTTTTAGTTCTGACCATTTTTTTGTCTACCCGTTCCGCGATTTCATATTGGGTAGTTAGGAAATCTTTCATCTGTTGCCACGTTGGGCACTTTCTTCGCGAAGAGAGCGATTGCTCCCACAAAAGCAACGATTTTTCTGGTAATGCCGCGGAGCATATGTTTACCAGTATGGGGTCTCAATTGTCAGTGGGAATATTTTGTGTCGTTAGAACCGACAAACAATTCGAAACAGTGGATTGAAGTTTTATGAATTCTTCACTTGTTTCTCTCTGAATTTTTGGTAAATTCATCAATATGGTCACTTGTTTGTCGACCAGTATTCTTTCATTCTCGTATCGTTCTTTTAAAGCTTCCCAAGCTAAATTGAAATTGTTGTCATTAAGAGCGAACTGTTTTACTATGACGCCTGCTTGACCTTTAGTTTTGTATCGGAGGTGATACAATTTTTGTGCATTAGATAATTTTGGGTGGTTTATGTAAACGGCGGTGAACATGTCCCGGAAGGACGGCCATTGTTCATAACCCCAATGAAAAATTTCTGTGTCACATGCTGGCACTTTGAGGTGAATACCTAAACCTGCCTCTTGGGCCTGTGTTTGTGGTAGTTCTACTCTCAGTTGTGGATTTGGTGCGATTGACCTTGTTAATTTTAATTGATCAGAGATCATGGCTTTTGTCTCTTCATATTGGTCAAGACAATTTTCATATTTGGAGTAAGCCGAGGTTTTGAAATTTTCCGGAAAATCCGAATCATCCGTTTCTACAATGGCGTCATAGGCCGCTTGGAGGCGTGTCCAAAAATTGTCAAGGTTTTGATTCTTGATTTCTAGTAATGATTCAGAATTATCTAGAATCGGTGAAGATGAGAATCGAGTGCAGTATCGTATTAAGCTGTCACTCTCTGATAAAAATTTAGCGTATGAAATATCCTTACCCCGTTTTTGTTTTGTAGCACCTTGCTTCGAGCGTGTAGCTTCTGCCGGTGTACATGGACTTTTTTCATCCGAAATCATTTTTGGTATTTTTAGAAATTGATGAGACTTAGATTCCTTTGAATCTGTGTTCATTTAGATGAAAAATGGTAATATATATATATATGTGTAAATGTTTCCATATAGGGGTTGCTGTCCTCCTCTTGTCCTCGCAGGTTGGGTCCAGTGTATTTGTTGTTTGCTTTGTTTAATTAAATTTTTTTTTTTCTCGCGCCCGTTTAGATTGAGTTTTTTTCCTTTATATGTTAGTTGCGCGCCCGTTTTTTTTTTTTTTGTGTTTTTGTTCGTATAGTATATCAATATTTATTTCACCTTAATATCGATAACTATTTTCCAACACCAATAATAGGTAAGGGGGCAGAAAACATTGGAGAAACTAGCCACATACAAAATCTTCACTGCTTTTACTTTGTTGCTTTTTGTTATATTCTTTCACTTTACATTTACACCACCTCTTTCATTTGCTTGGGAATTTATTAAAAAATGTTGTTGTAATCTGTATGCACTGTATGTGACTCTTTCTGTTTCCACTTCGTAAAATAAAAATTTGTTGCAATACGTTTTCGTTTTCTGCGTATTTGTAAAAACTAATTAATTTTACAAGTGAACTGCTTTGGTTTGCATTTTGCAGAAAAATAACTACACAAATTTATGTGGAGATATGCTACACGCCGCGCTATCAACCGAATCACTTGTCGTCGTTTGTTTTTTTTTTTTTACGATTGCATAATATGTGTATACATATGTGTTCACTTTGTCACTGTACCCTTCCGAAAATCTTTGTCTCTTGTGTAAAAGTTGCAACTGTATTTTTTTTTGTTTTAAGCGCATATATATATAACTGTATATATATATATATATTTATGTATATCAATGTATACTGTTTTGTTTTACCGCACTTTATAACCGTTGTTTTAGAGGTATTTATTATATATACATATATAAAAAAATTTTTTTTTTTTTCCAATACCGCACACCGTCAAGAATTTGAATAAATTGCTGCCCAAATTTGCACACAAAGGCGTTAATCACTTATGCGCATCCTGCATCATTGTTTCTCACAATAATTCACAAAACCAACCGACTTCAAAAAAAAATTAAGCAAAGTTCTCGATCATATCATGAATTTTTCGTTTTTTTTTTTTTTGAAGATTCACAGTAAATCACAATATTCTTGACGTTGTGAAATTTTTAATCAAATGCACGAATTTACCACAGCCACGAAACTTTTCACTATTCACTTCTTAGCCGTTTTGATTTTTTAGTTTTTCGCCACAGTGCCTTTCTTTTTCTCTCGAAGGACCATATTTATTTCTTTACGAATTACTTATTATTTCAAATCTCGTTTCTTCACCGTCTTCACCAAACTTTCAAATATCACTTCCAACTTTTAAAATTCAAAATTTCTTTTTGCGCTCTTGTTGAGCTATATAAGCTTTATTACTTATCACTTCAATTGCAAATTGTACAATGTTTTCTTATAAATAAATATTTTTACACTTTACGCTTCTTTGATGCAAATAGGCACACTACACCAATTACTATCGCATATAGCGATATTAAAAGTTAAATGTTATTAAGCCAAAGTTAAATATATAAACTGAATGATGAAAGCCGAATAAAAAACGAATAATCTCGATATATAATGACCGGATGATGCAGAGGATGCAACGTTCAGGAAAATTGTTCAAATAGACGTTGCCTGCTGGACCGCTGGTGGACGCACGGGATGGAGGTCGGAGAAACGTAAACGGTGTATATAATTGATGTGTCGATGCGAACTTTCTAGAATGTTAAAATGGACGGTTTTTTAAATAGACGATTTCAAATAGACGATTGCGAATAGACGATGCGTGCAGCGGCGAACGTGACTTCTAGAAGAATGTAGAACCAAAAAAACGGCACAGCGTCACCTTCTCGTTGGTATAAGATGAAAAATGGAACAAAAACAGTTTGGTGTGGAGATGATCAATGATGCCCTAATTAACATGTTGATGTGGAGAGTGTTGTATTCACTGGTCAGTGATGCCCTGTTTTTTTCTACTTAACATGTTGATGTGGAGAGTGTTGTATTCACTGATCAATGATGCCCTTTAATTATAGTTCATCTCAACAAAATAGTATATTACAGTCAAAGAACACAAAAGTTTCAGTGAGTTATTTTCAATGGTCAAAAATTAAGTTCCAGATGTTTCTATAATATTATTTGTATAGTCATTTAACTATGTGGAGCGAATTTGTTATCATCACTATATGGTAGTTTTGTCAATCACCTTTTAACGGTTGTGATAAGCAAATGAAGAATTTGTGGAAGAAAATACAATGAAACCCAGAATGTTCCAAATTAATTTAATACACTCATACTCATAAATATACAAATACGAGTATATATTTTTGGACTCTCTTAACCCCTACTAAGTAGTACCTCAGCGATACACGTAATTATACCCTGAACAGAGTATATTAAGTTTGTCACGAAGTTTGTAACACCCAGAAAGAAAGATCGAAGACCCTATAGAGTATATATATAAATGATCAGTACGCCGAGCTGAGTCGCTTTAGCCATGTCCGTCTGTCTGCCCGTCTGTCTATCTGTCCGTCTGCTTGTCTGTATAGATATGAACTAGTCCTTCAGTTTTTAAGATATCGTTTCGAAATTTTGCAAACGTCATTTTCTCTTCAAGAAGCTGCTCATTTGTCGGAACTGCCGATATCGGAACACAATAACATATAGCTGCCATACAAACTGAATGATCGGAATCAAATGCTTGCATGGGAAACTTCCTTTGACGACATATCTTCACGAAATTGGGTATGAGTTATTGTTTATAGAAATAATGTAATATCAGAAGAAATTGTTCAAATCGGATTACTATAGCATATAGCTGCCATACAAACCGAACGATCGGAATCAAGGGCTTGTATGGAAAACTTTCGCATTTGACGTGGTATCTTCACGAAATTTGGCATGGGTTACTGCTTAAGGTAACAATATAATTTCCAAAAAAATTTTTCAGAACGAATTACTATAGCACATAGCTTCCATACAAACTGTACGCATAGTTACTAAAGAAATGCATCTGTGAAGGGTATATTAGCTTCGGTGCAGCCGAAGTTAACGTTTTTTCTTATTTTTTATATCCTTTATTATCTTTCGCTCGCATTATTATCCAACAGTTGGTTCCAATTATTATTACGCAAATTTATAGCATGCACATTTTAACCAATTTGTATTCGTTGACGTTAAATGAAAGAATTGGTCATGCACAAGAGTAATAAATATCAAAAGCAGTCACAACTTGCATTAGAGTTGATTTACCTGTCTGGAACTTTATGCTTCAGCTTTTGCAAAGTTAAGACTTATGGCTTATTATAAAATGAGTTAGTTTTCGTATTTTTAAATTTTTTTTTTTTTAATTTTTTCCATGTATTCCTCCAAACTATTTCCCGAATCAAGGAACAAACAAATTCAAACTAAACTGCTAGTTTTTAAACTTTGATAAATGTTTACATATAATATATTACAACTGATCATATGATATCATCACATTTCAAAGAATTGAAGTAGTATGTGAAATTTATCAACTTGACCGAAATGTATAAAAGTTTGTTATGTGGTAAATATTTGGTAAGAAATTTAGAATTACAATGAAACTACCCCAATATAAACCACTGAGTGCTACTACTCTCAGAAGACAAAATTTAACGGCAAGCAAAATTCTCCTGCGACGATTTTAAAGTTTGTATATGAGTTTCTATGCTTCAACTTATGTGCAATAAAACATAACTTCCAATATTAATTTTAACAATATTTTGTTTTTCTGCCACAACCCTATGAAGACGAAAATAATATTCGGTTAACAAAACTTTTTCAGCTGGATATTGATATCAAATTATTTTTTTTTTGGAAAAGATCTTCAGAGCAATTTTGCGGCAGTTGTATTAAGGAGATTTACACGTCTAGAAAATTGAAAAAATCGGAAAAAATCCGTAGCTCGTTAAGAAAATATTTGCCCAAAAGTATTCTTCGAAACTAAAATTATTTCCGAAGTTATATCCGTTTTGGTGTCGTTAGCGGAAGACTGCACCAACATAGTTTTTGAAAAAAATTTTTTTTGGATTGCAGCTTCTTTAAATAGCGACATTCGTACTAATCAATAACGTTTCATTGATTTATTTTTCAAACGACCACAAGGGTTGAAATCATGGCTAAGAGGACACGTCCTTGTTTCAGAACATCCCCTTAAATAATGATTTAAATAATGGTTTCGTTGTAGTAATTACCCAGCTAACATATCCAAAAGGTAACGCTGCTTGGGTCTTTGAGATGAATTCAGGCCTTAGCCTTGGACTCATTACCGAGCTGCACTGCATATTCCTTCCTTCTACACTGCTGATGAAAAGTATTACCCATTGTAAGTCTTTAGTCCTCCAGTTAACATCAAAAACACAAATGTTTGGAGAAACTCGACCAAATGTTTCCATATACATACGCATTTGTGTTTATTTCTTCTTTTCTCCTATCTCAAATAGTTTTGAATTCTAAAATGTAAGCGTTCAGCCAGTGGCGGATCCCCCCCTGCCCGCCCTTGGAATCGCAGAACCTGAAAATTTCACTTGTTTGCTAGAAATACATACATATATTCTCTGCAATAAAAAAATGAAAATACAACAGTGAGACTCTTCTCACCAAATACACTATGGAAATCACAATATAGTATCTTATTGTGATTTCCATAGTAAAAAATTGCATTATATGACCTGTGTAAACTTATTTAACCCTTTTCTGGGCGACTCACAGCGGAAGTACTAAATTCTGAATTGAGAAAGGGTCGAAGTCTTGAGTACAGTATGAGACATATATGCCCGCAGAGATATCGAATTAATGGGGCGTTCGATAGTCGCAAGCGGCATCGTGGGTATATGTTTTTCGTAGTTCGTGGTGTCACCTAGCGTCAGTTGACACCACGAACCACAAAAAACATATAGACATGATGCCGCTTGCGACTATCGAATGCCCCATAGGTTCGATATCTCTGCGGGCATATACATATGTCTCATACTGTACAATTGGTACTATTGTGTATAAAAACACTCGACGCATGGTGACGTTTCATTTAAATCCATTTATCTCGCCAAAAACGCCTCAATTTAACTGTCCAATAGAATCACGCTATGCCCAGCTGAGCGGAATCATCTATATAGTAACTATAATTGGCCCAAGTTACCCATTTCATTTTCGTCAATTTCTGTGAAGTTATACCTTATTCTGGAAAATAAAGTGCCCAATTTTGAATATCTAAAATGGTAAGTATCGATGTTGTTTCGATTTTACTATTCATTTTTGTGCGTGGTGAAATTTCACTGATATTCAAACGAGTGTTTACATAAAAATTTAGGTTAGGTTTGTTGATTCAACAATAGTAGTAGCCAATTTTGCTATAGAATCGTGTTTTAACTTGCCCTCGTCCTCGGAACTCGGCGATTCCCGACGATAACAGCTGGTCCGGAAACGCCTGGATATCAGGCACCGAAATTTTCCCGATTTTTATTCACATTTTGTAAAAAAAAAAACATTTGGCCGAATATGCTGTCACGACTCCGCGTTTCTCGCACAAACTCAACAACAGTATTTCAAAGTCAGTGAAAGTTCGATTAATCGAAAACGTTGCTAGTGCCATACGAGAAGTCGACAAATTTTTCAAGAACTCATTTCCAAAACGTGTGACTGTATTAGCAAAGATATTTGGTGAAAAAATTGTCCAGTTGTGTGAAACAAGATAGGTAGAGAGGCACGATGCTGTCCTTCAATTTCTTGCGAAGTTACCCTTGATCATCGAAGCTCTGTCAAAAATCAGTGAGTGGAAGAACAGAGAAACAGCAGGCAAAGCAACAATTCTCATATCAGCTTTGTGCAAGTTCGAATCGGATGCTTGATAGAAAGATTCGGGAATTTTCTGGATGTTGAAAAAAGCGTACAAAAATTGAAATTCAAAGGTGAATAAAGCTACTGGCAATGTCACTGGCAGCAGCAACAAAAAATTGAAGGCAGCGAAATTCCAACTTCTGCACTGGAAACATTAAGAAAATGTGATGTCAATGTGCTGTCCTTCAATTTCTTGCGAAGTTACCCTTGATCATCGAAGCTCTGTCAAAAATCAGTGAGTGGAAGAACAGAGAAACAGCAGGCAAAGCAACAATTCTCATATCAGCTTTGTGCAAGTTCGAATCGGATGCTTGATAGAAAGATTCGGGAATTTTCTGGATGTTGAAAAAAGCGTACAAAAATTGAAATTCAAAGGTGAATAAAGCTACTGGCAATGTCACTGGCAGCAGCAACAAAAAATTGAAGGCAGCGAAATTCCAACTTCTGCACTGGAAACATTAAGAAAATGTGATGTCGACATATTCCCAACAATCCACACCTATCTCCGAGTATTCTGTACACTTCCCGTAACAAACGCGAGCTCTGAACGTTCTTTCTCTTATCTTCGCCGCATCAAAACATGGCTTAGGACGATCATGCTTCAAGAAAGACTAGTTGGATTAGCGTTGCTTCATACGCATCATGACATCGAAATCACCGCCGAAGAAGTCATCGAAAGATTTGCAAAACTTGGCAGTCATCGTTTTGCGTTATGAAACACGCAATGTAAAAGGAGTTTTCTGTTTGAATTTTTAATAAAATGAGCCACTACATATGTAATGCATGCATATGGTTGACTTTTCAATTATAACCACTTTGTTTACCTATAAATTGGAATCGATAATTTTTGTTTCATAATTTGTACTGTATTTCTCTCGCAATAATAAGTTTGAAACCCAAATCGAAGGATAAATTCAATTTGCCCCCCTCCCCCCCCAAGAATCGTCTCTGGATCCGCCACTGGTTCAGCTCAATCAACTTAATCGGTTAAGTTTATAATGCATTTTTTGAACTTATAGATACTTAATAAGATAAATAATTTGAAATATTTTCACACATTGCTTTACTGTATTTTGTATGGCCAGATCCCCGAAAAAAATTGGTTTGAAAAGAATTTTTGAACACTTTTTTTAAAACATTATTTCTGTAGTTAAAGAAACCCTGGTGATTTGTATATTTAATATATCAAATATGTTTTAAAGCAATTTAAAAAAATTTAAAACCACGTTTATTCTCGTATCGAATGTTTTCTTTTGATGACCTTGAACGGACACCTGTTGCTATCAGTGTGCGATAATGCGCAACCGTCAACATTTATAAACATTTATACGTAAATTTATTATACGTATGTACTATGTATATATAATACCAAATTAATTAAACCGTTTGGAGAGGAAATGTAAATAAAACTGTTTACTATATGAAAGTAAAATCAAAAAAATAATTGAATATCATAAAATAAAAACGGTATGAAACGAAAAAATCATAATTTCCTAAATACCACAACCATTCATACAATATGGTGGAAATCTTCAGGATTCTACTCAATGTTGATGCAACTTCCACCACCCTTAAAAGTATAAAACTCAAAATAAAATTTATCTTGACTCAACTGTGAGCGGCACCCATTCCTCTCTCCCAAACAATGAGTATATTTCGTTTTCCCCTCAATATACAGTGGTGAGTTTCATAGTTGAGTTATTGAGCAGTGAATGTAGCGCTCGCTGGAGTTCTTGTCTTCTTCGTTGCTCTGGTGGTGAATAGAATTGGTTGTGCTGTGCTGTGCGAAATACATGTGCTGTTGGAAGTCACGCTCACCGACGGTTTAATTGTGGACTTTTTTCAATTCGTTTCGTTCGGTGTGTTGTGAAAATGCATGATGTTAAGAGTGCACAAATGGAAATATAAATATTAAATAAGTGAAAGGTGTTTTAACGCAAAAAGTATCAACGAAAACCGAAAAATTTAAACCTCTCGACAATTAGTATCTATTAAAAGCGCTTTGATGAGTGTTCCCAAATGCTTGGATTATAACCAGCAGCAATTAAATTGTAAACGAAATGTGTGTTTAAGTGTGTGTGTGTGACTTTTAATAAAAAGTCGAAGTTTTTATAACAAATGTGAAATGAAAATAGAATATAAAGCCTGTGTGTATATGCTTATACATACATAAAAAATGAAGTAAACAAGTATTGGTTGCTGTTTGTGAAAACAATAAATTGGAAATAATCAGAAATACACAAGTTAAATACCTCTTCAGCCTAACTTATTTGTTTTGTGATCTGAATCAAAAATGTAAGAGAATTGCAATAATCCCTTTCCCAAGTTCACTACTCCTTCACCTCTGCCATACTGCTAAGTGCAACAGCAACAACAACAAAACTAATAGCAATCGACGTTCACGGTTCGATAAATTAAAAGAAACGTGAAACCAAGACGTAAATGGAGGAATCCGAGCGACGTTTGGAAAAATCAAATCCAGTGCTTTTCCACAACAACAAAAACTACACGACATATAGTTGCTGCATAGTGCCATCTAAATTGGATTTATGTGTTATAAGCGGTGTCTGGCTGTTGCTCAGCCTCATTGGCCGCTGCTATTGTTCAGGTATGTGTGTGTGAGTTTTTGTTGGTGCAGTCGTGAGCGTTTGTTGTATACGTAAAATAAACTAGTATATTTTTGTCAAATGCCGGTCTAACAAAGCACAATGTCTGCTTTTGGTTATTTTATTATTTTATTATTGTTATTTGTTTTGGGGAGAACCCTGTCCATAAAATAATTCAAGTTTTGTTACACATGTGAAGATGACGAAAATAATATCGCCAAATGCTTAAATCCAATAATTGTGGAAAAATTCACGTTTCGTGCGAAGCTAAAAGTGCCTATATTTAGTCATAAGTGCGTGCCTAAAAGCAAATTAAACACTAATGAATAATTGAACTGTAGGTATGGTTACAAATGAGAATTCTGCATTTTTACCAACAGACATACCATTCTTCTTCTTCGTTCAGTAACATTACGATCAATTAGTGATCGGTTTAAAAGAAGTGATCGTCTTGAATGTATGTACATACAAAATTAGTTCGGCTGGTTCAGTAAAGACCTCGAATAAATAGAACTATGTATAGAGGCTAATTCGAATGATCATTTTGAAAAGTTTCGAGAATATCGCATTATCATATTGCATACATAAATCTTTTTGATATTTTCCTGCCTTCCTTCCTCCACTGTTTTTAGAAAAGTTAGGTGGAATCCTCTAATTATTCCCACTAATTTCTATGTGAGGAAAAGCTTTTGCTGAAAATTTCTTGCTAGGTATAGTATAGTCGCATATTTTAGTAGTCCATCATTTATAACACAAAAAGTTCAGTTCCCTCGAATTCATGTAGTGGCAAGTAAACGAGAAGAGTAAAGTTCGTAAGATGTGTGTATGAGTGAATTGAGAAAGAAAACTGCTTTCTTGTTGTTTTTTTCATTAATGACAGAAAGATCTTGAGTTATGGAATATGACGGATAATTTTTTCTACCGTGAACAGGATATTTTCGTAGTAATCACTCATAATTTAAGTATGTCACGACAAAAGTCGTTGACACTATTAAAAGCTAAGTTGCATATATATTGTTCAAATCGAACCACTATAGCCTGTTACGCATCAATAAGGTAAATGTCATTTTCATTGGACTGCGGCCGCTCTTAATCGGACAAAACTGTTACTATTTATTTATTTATGCATACACGCCATTACATCTAATAAAGGTTCGCACATATATGTATGCATGTATACAAATTATATCAATTCCACTTAGCGAAAGTAATTTCCTTCCCACCTCTGAAGCAAAAAAAAACAAAAATCGATATGGGTTAACGTGATATATTTACTCTAAATGTGAAACAAACATAACAAAAATGAGCAAGTAATAGTAAAAATTACAATATATGTATATATACATGCATAATATTTCCGTTAACTCCGGTTAGAGCGTTAATTGGTATAGTGAAGCATTAA
The DNA here is from genome assembly GCF_016617805.1 of Bactrocera tryoni. NCBI lineage: Eukaryota > Metazoa > Arthropoda > Insecta > Diptera > Tephritidae > Bactrocera > Bactrocera tryoni. Next base: position 59,027,005 of record NC_052502.1, on the reverse strand, counting down.
ATATATATATTTTTTTTGGCATTTCAAATTCCTTAATAATTACAAAATACATATTTTTAATGATTATAAATTCTATTAAATGTGCAATACATTTAACATTCTCTCATATTTTAATCTATATTCGCATGAAAACTACTTATTTTTGGTCAAATTGCATCATAGATACGTTCTTCTATGTTTGTTAAGCAGCTTAACATGTACTTTCTACAAAACTCTGATAATAGCGAAAAAGGATAATTGATCCAACCTAAAAATTCCTCCCATTCACAAATTACAGTCAGCGAAATTCGATGTTCCATTTGGTATGCAGGTATTGTGGGTGTTTACCTACGGTACACCTTTGACTCATTTATTCGACCACCCCGGCAAATTAGCCGATTTTCCCTCTAATAGCAACACTGCTAATACTGCAAGTATACATAGACACAGGTATTAATAATTCTAACATTGTTCAGCTGCTTGTTCCTTTCAGCCAAATTAGCAAACACCAAACTCGCATGCCACTAATCCTCAAGTGAAATGCATTTAGTAGGCTAAAATATAAATTATAAAACTAGAAATTTCTGAAAGCCATTGAAGGTTTATATGGAGGTTAATACCGAATATTTGTATGTATTTGTGAAAATTTGCTTAAATCTTTAAAAATAAATACTGAGCTTATGATGAAAAAATTATGTTCATAAATTCAAAAATCTGCGCATTGACACAATAATTTTCATTTTATCATTAGTAAAATTATAATATGAATATTCTTGTCAGCACTGAAATTCGTGCTTTTATAGTCATTTGCTAATTTCAAAGCCATTGTACTTAAAATTTTAAAATTACTAATTGTTGAAAGGGGTTAAATTGCAATAATTTGCATTTATAACGGAAATAAATATGTTTGTAAATGTTTTGTGCAAAACCATTCACATTTGTCTATACATATATATGTTCTTAAGTATTATAAGTATTGCACTGAAATTAATTGCAGTGAAATATAAATATTATATTGAAATTTGTTGACGCCGCCCCCGCCCAATATCTTTTGCCACGTCTGTATCGGCAGAGCAATCATTTCTTTTCTTCTTTTTTGAAGTTTCAATTCGCGCGAAACTAAACACTACAGACGTGGTAAGTGTGTTTCCAATTTGTTATTTTTAAATATATGTATTATATGAAACCTTTTGTTTTATTTAATATTTTTGTGGAATCATTTGCGCCGACCGTTTCCCCACGGCCAACCACATCTTTGGAACGAACGAGCACCGTGTTCCACCACCCGAATTATAAAAAGTTATTTGTTGCGGGTTGAAATATTTTTGTTAATCTTTCATAATCAAAGAACATTTTTATTGCAAAAATTTTTCAAATCCACAAATATTTCATAAGCTCATTAAATATTAGTGACTGATAATCACTAAAGGTTAATTGCCCATTATACTTGTTTAACACCTGTACATAAATTTATTATTTTATTAATTGAAATTAAAAAGAAAATAAGTTAAAAGTGTTTTAACTGCCAATATTTAATAAGGCAAATAAATTTTAAGAATATGTACTATATCATATTTGTAAGTTTGCTCCTATTAATAAATGCTGCATTGTATTCTACACAGTTTGAGAAATATCCAGACGTGATTATTTTGAAAATGTTACGCATAATGTATTTATTTTAGAACAACTTATGAATGACTTTGGTACTAAGATTAAAGAAAATATTAATTTGATTTCTAATATGCTTTATTCGAAAGTTTTGGCTCTTCCATAGATTTTGTATACATATGTTTTATATAAATAGAAGAGTTGGGCCTGGTTATGCTCCGGTTATCGTATGAAACATGCCACTATACGGCCATAGCAAATTTTAAAACTAAAATTTTTTTTCTACAGTGTAAACTGCAAGTTCTTGTTTGTAAACGGACCAATCTAAATTGCTAAGGAAATTGTATATCAAAATTGCGAAATGTCTCAAGGTTTACTTAAGGGGGTATTCTAGTCTAGAAGTTTGAAAAACTCGATTTTTTTTTGCATATTCTTAAAGACTGGACCTTTAAGAATATATTCCCCAAAGGAATTTTTAAAATTCCTATTATTTACCGACTGACGCAACGTGCAAACCGGCCTGCACTTAGACTCAAATCTTTAATCGCGTTTTTCTCGAAACTACTATTTTCAACACTTCTGACATGATTTCTCAAGTTCTAATGAACCGATTAACTTGAAATTTGGTGTGGACTTTCTTTATATATCTCTCTATGGTTGGAACTAGGATTATTAAAAAATTTTGATTTTTACTATTTTTAAAAAATTTTGATCTTTGCCAAAAAACGGGCAAAAAATTCAAACAGTCGCCATTTACTGAAAAATTAGAAGGGCGCACCCTTATTTTCAACCACCGCCACGCCACCACGCCGCAATTAATCAAATTATCACACAATTTTTTTTTTTATTTTTTTTTTGTATTCTTAAAATATCAATAAATATCTGATAAAAAATTGGATGGTAAAAATGTTCTAAGTTTTTTTTATTGGACTTTAAATAATGCCGTTAAATAGCAATTCTAGACTAGAATACGAGCACCCCCTTAAAGCAACCCGCAACAGCGGACAGTCAGGTGTTATTGAAAAAAGTAGTCTATTACGTTGAATCAATTATTGCAAAAAAAAAAATATAATTGCCGAAATAATTAAATGAATCATTGTACAAGGTTTTTTTAAATTAACGCTAAAAAGATTTTTGTAAATAATCACTCCCTTTTCTCCTTCTTTCAAAAAGTCACGAAAATTTATAGTTCAGTGCACGTAGAAAGGAAAAATTAAGTATTTTAAAGCGGGAAACGGTCAAAATTCTAAAAATAAAATTCTGAAGTCAAAATTCTGGGTCGACAAAATTCTGGAAATCGGAGATCCGCAATTCCTTCGCTTTTTTTGGCTGCATTTCAAAATTCTGGTTTTTCATAATTCCGGAATTTACGTTTTCCAGAATTAATTCTGGAAATTTTTTCCCCAAAATTTGAGCCAAATCGTGTATCTTATATAAATTTGCTTATACATACATAATAATATAACATAAACAAAACATAACCTCCAAAATGATTCCAAAATTCAAACATGTTTATCGGAAAGACAAAAAACAACATTATTAACAAATAAAGATCAAATAGATACTTCATTAATGGATCATGAGAATGTTCATTTCTTTTTTTTTCGTATAACATGTTCACAGCCATCGAATTGTGTGACAATACTCACGGTACATTTGCTTTTAATTCGTTCAGAACAAGTCCAGTAAAATGTTTTCTTATTTTTTCGTTCCAAATACATAGAAGAAGTAGCCGTCGACGTTTAACATGTCTTTTCCTTTATTGGACTTCACCACAGTTATATTTTCCTTCATTTCACAAAAATATTTAGCACGTTTTTATTAATGAAATTGCAGTAACACATTGCTTAGTCAGTACATATATGTATGTATATGTAGGTACATAGTAAACTAAATCATTATGGTAGTACAAAAAAGTAAATGAAGAACAACAAACAAAGCAATAACAATAACAAACACAATCATGCAATTGTAAAAAACTACTTACTAGGCAATAAAACATATGATTACAGAATGGCAAAATTCTGTAATTAGTGATTAAAAATGCGTGTTGATAACAAAAAAGTGCGCACTTTTTTTGTTATCAACGCGCATTTTTTATCATTAATTACAGAATTTTGCCATTCAGAATTTTGCAATTCAGAATTTTTCAATTTAGAATTTCGTTATCCAGAATTTTGAATTCCAGAATATTGACTTCCATAACTTTGATTCCCGGTGTTCCGACTTCCGGAATTATGAATGCAGAATTTCCAAAAAAGCAGAATTTTGACCCCAACCCTTTTAAAGCAAGTCAATGCAATAATTTATTTTTTACGGAAGAAGGCACGTCTGTTGTCTGTTTCAGAGTTATAGGAAATATTTATACCCTGAACAGGATATACTAAGTCTGGCATGAACTTTTTAAAACCCAGAAAGAAACGTCGATCACCCTATAAATTTATACATACTAGTATATAAATCATCAACACTTTTGAAATATGGACCTTTGCACGCGTCCCTTTTTCTCCAAGAAGCTACTCATCTGTCGTAATCGCCGACATTGAAACAGTATAGTATATGTAAACCTGCCACACAAATTGATCGATCAAAAGCAAGTCCTTGTATGGAAAGCTTATTTGACGAGATATCTTAAAGAAATTTGGCATGAACTATTGCCTATGACATATGTGCAATCTCTGAAGAAATTCAAATCAGATCGGACCACTACAGCATATATTTACCATATAACTTTATCGATCAAAATAAAGTCCCCTTATGTAACTATTTTGTTTCACAAATTATCTTATCAAAATTTAAAATAGATTATTGTCCTTTTATATTGTTTAAAATTAACCACAATAGCTATCGTTTTAACTGACCGACCAAAAACACGTTTTCCGTTGGAAGGAAACCGTTGGCCAGTTACGTTTGCATATTTAGTTCTACCGACATATAGTTGCCAAAAAAAAGTACCTGTAAAGGGTATTATAACTTCGGGAAAACCCAACTTAGGCTTTTTTCTTGTTTTTCTTGGAAACTGAGCATACCACCATATATACTATAAATATATGCATTTGTGCAATTCGTTTTGCGAAATAGCTGCTTTGCACGTATGCACATTTCACTTCCTTCAGGAAAACCTTACCAAACTTTTACCGCATATTAGCAAAGCAACAGATTTGAAAATGTCACGCGCTCCTGCCGCACACTACTCAATTTTAGCAAAACTTGCGCACAAAAATTAATTGAAGGCTCTAACTACTTAAAGGACAACGCTTTTGCGTCTTTTCAAATGCCAGTTCCTGGTGTGAATGATGTCTACGATTCCTGTGTGCTGATGTACTGCTATGTCTCCGTAATGCGAAGCTAACGGTTTTGTCAACTAAGTAAGCATACATGCCTTCCTTTACTTACTTTTCCACTTGTTTCCTTTCGTACAAGAATTATTATTCAAAATAGCGCTAAGAAAGTACTTTTTTGTACATATTTTTTACCATTTAGAAATCAAAATAGAACATACGAGTACATATGTAACATGCCAAAGTGCATATAGTAACAAAATTCGTAAGCACATACGTATTTATGTATATATTCCATGTTCTTCACGAACTTCGTACCTAACCCTTATCCACAGTAATATGTACCTGAAACCAAACATAATATAACTCCAATTGCTGACAGTGCGAAGCAGTAACGACTACTGACAATGGGCGCCCATTTGCATTTGAATTTCATGCGGTCAGCAACCATTTCTCGCAGCTACTCAACATGGCCAGGTGCACGATTGACACATCTGTTTCTTACTACAAATATTCCACGCTCAAACGTCAAGTAAACATTATCGCAGGACACAAAGAAACTCACAAACTGCATTGCGAGAGACATATCTATTTAGGTATATATGTTTGTACTAAGGAGTCGTAAAATTGACGAAGGACAGTGCAGTAGTTTTTTGTCTGCTGAATAACTTATGGAGGATATGATAGTTTCCATTTTTTCAGCACATAAGGGAATAATGGCATAAATACGAAATTCAGAGAGATCTTAAGAAATTTGTAAGAAAAACAAGTAAGGAAGGGCTAAGTTCGGGTGTCACCGAACATTTTATACTCTCGCATGATAAAGTGATAATCGAGATTTCATTATCCGTCATTTACATATTTTTCAAATACCGTATTTGTGTAAAGTTTTATTCCGCTATCATCATTGGTTCCTAATGTATATATTATACAGAGAAGGCATCAGATGGAATTCAAAATAGCGTTATATTGGAAGAAGGGGTGTTTGTGAACCGATTTCACCCATATTTCGTACATGTCATCAGGGTGTTAAGAAAATATTATATACCGAATTTCATTGAAATCGGTCTAGTATCCGTAGTTCCTGAGATATGGTTTTTGGTCCATAAGTGGGCGACGCCACACCCATTTTCAATTTTTAAAAAAAGCCAGGGTGCAGCTTCCTTCTGCCATTTCTTCCGTAAAACTTAGTGTTTCTGACGTTTTTTGTTAGTCGGTTAACGCACTTTTAGTGATTTTCAACATAACCTTTGTATGGGAGGTGGGCGTGGTTATTATCCGATTTCTTCCATTTTTGAACTGTATATGGAAATGCCTGAAAGAAACGACTCTGAAGAGTTTGGTTGACATAGCTATAGTAGTTTCCGAGATATGTTCAAAAAACTTAGTGAGGGGCGGGGCCACGCCCACTTTTCCAAAAAAATTACATCCAAATATGCCCCTCACTTTCACTTTAATATCTTTATTTATGGCTTAGTTATGACACTTTATATGTTTTCGGTTTCCGCCATTTTGTGGGCGTGGCAGTGGGCCGATTTTGCCCATCTTCGAACTTATCCTTCTTATGGAGCCAAGGAATACGTGTACCAAGTTTCATCATGATATCTCAATTTTTACTCAAGTTACAGCTTGCACGGACGGACGGACGGACAGACGGACAAACAGACATCCGGATTTCGACTCTACTCGTCACCCTGATCACTTTGGTATATATAACCCTATATGTGACTCTTTTAGTTTTAGGACTTACAAACAACCGTTATGTGAACAAAACTATAATACTCTCCTTAGCAACATTGTTGCGAGAGTATAATTATTGGCGCTGCGAACAAATTACCGAATATTTCAAAAATTCAGCAAGAAATTGTACGTTTCTCACAAGTTGGCAAATGTCTTTCATTTCTAACAGTATTATTTGTAATTACAATGTTCTCAAATAATGACCTGGTATTAAAAATTTCAACTTTTTAATCAATTTTATATGAATATATGCATATAACCACAACAGTGATCCGATGAGTACTTAGCTTACAAAAGAGAAATGAAAATTTTGGTCAAATTATAATTTTTTTCTCGGCATAGTCTCATCTCAGTTTGGTTAGGTATCCTCCAACTTCTTTAACCTGTCTGAAAAAGAAGCCATTGGAAGTCTACTACAAGGTGCGTTCCAAAGTAAACAATTGCTCAGAATCCAAAATTCAAAGGACGATTATTTGACCAAACATCTCATTTTAACCATTAACCACTCCCCGTATTCACCCGATATGGCACCATGCGACCTTTTCCTTTTGGGAAAAATGCAATTGCTCATGAAAGGAAAGCGTTATGCAGACGTGGAGGCCATTCAAAAGGCTTGCAACGAGCAAAAAGACTCGTTCGACGTGCTTTTGAACCGCGCAAAAGGCTGTATTGAAGCAGAAGAAGACTATTTTGGATAAAATAAATTGATTTTGCCGGAAAAAAAACCATTTGCTCTGTTTATTTTTTTAAGTCCTGTTTACTTTGGAATGCACCTTGTATGCAGACTATCTGGAGAATATGGTAAATGGGACAGAGTTCGTAGCTTAATTCGGCCAACAAAGCCTTGTTATGCTTTAGTTGAAGATCACTTCTTTCTTCACCATATGAAAATTTTCTACAATCTGAGAGCACGTCCCCATCTACACGAGACAAACTTATTAAAATTGATAAAGATAGGTTTTTGTGGTTTCCTTTATTCCTCTATCCTTATATCATCCCGCAATCATTACATCTGAAGGACTAGCATTTTTATACTCTCGCAACAATGTTGCTAAGGAGAGTATTATAGTTTTGTTCACATAACGGTTGTTTGTAAGTCCTAAAACTAAAAGAGTCAGATATAGGGTTATACATACCAAAGTGATCAGGGTGACGAGTAGAGTCGAAATCCGGATGTCTGTCTGTCCGTCCGTCCGTCCGTGCAAGCTGTAACTTGAGTAAAAATTGAGATATCAAGATGAAACGTGATACACGTATTCCTTGGCTCCATAAGAAGGTTAAGTTCGAAGATGGGCACAATCGGCACACTGCCACGCCAACAAAATGGCGGAAACTGAAAACCTATAAAGTGTCATAACTAAGCCATAAATAAAGATATTAAAGTGAAATTTGGCACAAAGGATCGCATTAGGGAGGGGCGTATTTGGCCGCAATTTTTTTGGAAAAGTGGGCGTGGCCCCGCCCCCTAATAAGTTTTTTGTACATATCTCGGAAACTACTATAGCTATGTCAACCAAACTCTACACAGTCGTTTTCTTCAGGTATTTCCATATACAGTTCAAAAATGGAAGAAATCGGATAATAACCACGTCCACCTCCCATACAAAGGTTATGTTCAAAATCACTAAAAGTGCGTTAACCGACTAACAAAAAACGTCAGAAACACTAAATTTTACGGAAGAAATTGCAGAAGGAAGCTGCACCCAGGCATTTTTTTTTAATTTAAAATGGGCGTGGCCTCGCCCACTTATGGACCAAAAACCATATCTCAGGAACTACTTCGCCGATTTCAATGAAATTCGGTATGTAATATTTTCTTAACACCCTGATGACATGTACGAAATATGGGTGAAATCGGTTCACAACCACGCCTTCTTCCAATATAACGCTATTTTGAATTCCATCTGATGCCTCTTCTGTATAATACGAGTATATATATTAGGAATCAATGATGATAGCGGAATAAAACTTTACAAAAATACGGTATTTGAAAAATATATAAATGACGTATAATGAAATCTCGATTATCACTTTATCATGCGAGAGTATAAAATGTTCGGTGACACCCGAACTTAGCCCTTCCTTACTTGTTTTTATCTGGAGTTGGTATATGGTTTACAAGAACGCATAGTTGCTTTCCTTTTCAAATATTTCAACCATAATACTCGCACACCTTAACAGGCTTTAGCTGACATCTGACTTTTGCTGCCTAATAAACTAACATCACTAAAAGTTAACAATTTAGCTAACACATAACTGTTCATACGAATAACGCACCATGGCAATGGTAACAAAGGAAATTGTCGTAAAGCGCAATTCACTTTGTTTTGCATTTTTATATAACATTCCTATAAACAAGTTGCTTTTCTCAAGTCCGTTCACTTGCCTAGCTATCTGTAACATGTTCATGCCATTATCCTGCCCTGCACTGTGGAATTGCTAACTGTCACACTAATTCCCCCGTATAATGACTTCTTGCTTCTACTTTCCTTAATCATTGAGTTACCGTTAATGCTGAATGTCGTGACAGCTGAAATATTATTTGCAAAGTTTTGTTCGACATTTGGCTTTTGCTCTATAATTGATTTTTTATTGAATAATTATTTTATCTGTTTATATTCAAGAAAGCTAAATATATTTTAAAATGGATTCAATGTTACCTGTCACAGTGTTACCTGTTGAGTTAAGCAGAAGCGCGTCACCGTTACATATTGATAATATTGAAAATAGTACTCGTATATAAAAAAGATTATGATCAGAAGTAATTGCTACATAACGACAGAACGCAAAAGTGCGTAGATGAACTTAGATCAATTTTGAGCGATGAAGCTCCACTAAGGACCAATATTTATTGATGGTACGGTGAATCCAGTCGAGGTCGCAGATCACTCCAAAATGAGTTTCGTGAAGGTCGCTTAAAATCAGTTATGGTTTCGGACACTATGTATTGACCATATGTGAAAACGTCCGCCGAATCCAAAACAAAAAACTGTGCGCACACGAAGCATTTCCAAGTAAATGGTTGCCTGTTTTTTTTTAGAAATTTTTAGTGGAACACAACAATTTAACCGAATAAAATAAACTAAGAGGTCAATGACTGAAGAGGTATGTGATGCATTTAGATCATATATTTTGGAGATACCTCAATCAAAGTGGCAAAAGTGCTTCGAAAATTAGTAAAAACGCATGCGAAAGTGTATAGATATTAATTGAGAATATTTTGAAAAACAATTATGCGATATTCGATTATTAACGTTTCAAAGAAAAATGTTAATCATTAACTAACATATAATTTTAGCAGACGAGTGCTCTAATTGTTTTTATTATGAAACAAGATAATTCTCACTTTCTTATAAATGTTGTCTAACAACCTTTTTAATATGAAATAATTATTTAAATAATTAAATTGACCTAATTACATAGCGGATCTTCTCAGCACCTTACTGTCCCGCCTATTTCCAGCATATAGTACGTTCTGCCTCGTAAATAAAGACCGTCGGCTCAATACTCTGGCACAAATAAATATAAGGCTTAATATAAATAATAGATAAGAAATAAATACTGTTTCAGTCATGAATATACCTATATACATAATATTTTGCCCTCTAAATGTATATATGATAATTAAGCAGCGCAAACAACTATCTATTTGGTCCTCCATTTTATCAGAAACATAGAAATCTTCTTAAACTCATTTACTTATGGGCTAACCGTTATCAATAGAAATTGAGCAACGGACAGAATAATTTTTCCGCATACTCAGATATATTTGTACATGGACACATACTTTTTGTATGATCATTTCAGTATTAAATTTTTATACAAATGCACATTTTTGTTTATATACATATGGTATTTATGAGCGATTATGTCAGACACAAATAAAAAAAATTATTAACCGATGTTGCAAGCAAAATATTTATCAACTTAGTCATACTTGACGCACTATATTGTGACTTAAGAAGAAGTAGTAAAAACAAAATGTACACGAGTATATATAGTATTTTTAATAATATGAAAGTACCTTAGATTCTAAGTAGCTTTTATTAAAAGATTACTCGTTCTTGTCGTGAAGGCAATTTTTATGTTTTAAAAATGATTTCGAGCAAGTGGCTGGCTTGAATAAATTACCGGGTGATGGTCATCTCGTTTTGATCCATTCACCGAAAGTTCTTCCTTAGTATGTCTGTTCATTATGAAACGGCAAACCGAGCTGAGTATAAGTCAGATAAAAGCTGTTAAAAAGACCAACTTCTTTGAAAACCCCATGTCTAAAAACATATCTATTGGTAATCCAAGCTCTGGTGATTTCCAAAGTGTAGTAAAATGCATTACTATACAAGACTTTCTTGAAATCAACGGAAGTGTTTCTGATTTCAAGGATCGGCATAATTTTTAACATTTTAAACCAATAATATATCTCTCACAATAAAATAATAGCTGTCTTCGATTCGCTAAGAGTTACTCACCAGTTCGACCATTGGACCAGATGCTCAATTTGCATGCACTGCATTTGTGGCGCCATCCTGCACTAAAATGTCTTCTGATGCATGTGCAATAGTGTTATGATTCTTTCATAGTGAAGAAATTCTTTTTGCCGGGTAAGAAAAGTTGCTGTAACCCATTATTGTTTAATAAATTACTATAACTGATTTTGAATTTGATGTTGCTTTTAAAGATAATTTTTTGACAAGAAGACAGCTTCTATTAATATGACACGCTAAATATATTTACATATCATATATACCTTATAAATTGTTTAATGCTGCCAAACAAATATATTTGAACGTATATAAATATAAGAACTCAATTACTAACTTTACACCAACCATTTACTTGTACATATATTTAAAATATGTTGATAACTCTACTCGGCAGTAACAGCTGTGATATAATTTATGAATACAAAATAAGCATATGGAGAAGTAAGATTATATCAACCGGTTCAATTGATGCAAAGAGAAAAATATGATTCATGTACATTTTTCTATAGCCATATATACAATTATATCATAATAATTATTTATTTATTTGCGAGCTTTTCACGGCTAATTATGCTTGCATAATTGTCAAAGAACTTGATAAACAACAGCGTTGTAGACAGTTAATTTGCCATTCCTCCTATTTGCTTAAAACCTTAACTGCGGTTTTGATTTGCTATACTTAACAAATTTTCTTTCACTTCATTACAAATGTTTGAGCAAATATTTGCATTAATAGTTTAATTCCACAAATGCAAATACAATGCATTATATTTCACATGTTATACATATATAGTATGTTTGTTTATATTCCCGCATGTAAAATCGTATATTCTTTTTTTTCACTACAATTTATTGTTATTCACTAAAATATTTTGCAGTTTTATTCTGTGTTCATTTCGTTTGTTCTTTAGCTTATGAATTAATTAGTTGACAAGCGTTTTCAGGTAATTCATGCTCTGTGGCACTAATGGTTTTTATTCTCACGAAAATTACGGTATTCTATGCCGCATTGCCCACTACGAATGACAGCAAAATTTCACTAATTAGTGGATATTTTGAAATATGATATCACTTTCATCGTCAACCCTCATTGTTATGATTCGAAAATCCGTTAATTAGGCCTATAACTAATTGCTGAAACAAACAAAAACTTATAGTACATATTTGTATGTATATACATTATGTAAAATTTTTGTATAATTTACCATAGCTTTTCGATATTTACGTACAAAATATGAAGACCTTGAAAAAATTGTTGAAAGATTGTCACACAACGACCTTTTACTTCTATGAATTATTAGCTCGTAGTAATTGCTAATTTCATATGAAATCTAAAGATATAATAGTGAAAGTTAAATTCATATTATCTCTAAAGACATCAGAATTCGGAATAAAATATACTTTTTTTTTGCGTGGGGCAACTCCGAAATATAATATGTAACCAAAGCAGTTTTTTTATATTTAAAATTTTGATCATATATACGAAAGTAATTTTGCTCTGTCCTATTAATAATTCAGGTTTAATAATTCGTACGAATATCTCCTTTATAAATTGTTATTAGTTTGGACAATTCGAGATTTCATTATACGTCATTTACATAGTTTTCAAATACCGTATTTGTGTAAAGTTTTATTCCGCTATCATCATTGGTTCCTAATGTATATACTCGTATTATACAGAAAAGGCATCAGATGGAATTCAAAATAGCGTTATATTGGAAGAAGGCGTGGTTGTGAACCGATTTAACCCATATTTCGTACATGTCATCAGGGTGTTAAGAAAATATTACATACCGAATTTCATTGAAATCGGTTTAGTAGTTCCTGAGATATGGTTTTTGGTCCATAAGTGGGCGAGGCCACGCCCATTTTCAATTTTTAAAAAAAGCCTGGGTGCAGCTTCCTTTTGCCATTTCTTCCGTAAAATTTAGTGTTTCTGATGTTTTTTGTTAGTCGGTTAACGGACTTTTAGTGATTTTCAACATAACCTTTGTATGGGAGGTGGGCGTGGTTATTATCCGATTTCTTCCATTTTTGAACTGTATATGGAAATACCTGAAGAAAACGACTGTGTAGAGTTTGGTTGACATAGCTGTAGTAGTTTCCGAGATATGTACAAAAAACTTAGAAGGGGGCGGGGCCACGCCCACTTTTCCAAAAAAATTGCGTCCAAATGTGCCCCTCCCTAATGTGATCCTTTGTGCTAAATTTCACTTTAATATCTTTATTTATGGCTTAGTTATGACATTTTATAAGTTTTCGGTTTTCGCCATTTTGTGGGCGTGGTGAAGAAAACGACTCTGTAGAGTTTGGTTGACATAGCTGTAGTAGTTTCCGAGATATGTACAAAAAACTAAGAAGGGGGCGGGGCCACGCCCACTTTTCCAAAAAAATTGCGTCCAAATGTGCCCCTCCCTAATGTGATCCTTTGTGCTAAATTTCACTTTAATATCTTTATTTATGGCTTAGTTATGACATTTTATAAGTTTTCGGTTTTCGCCATTTTGTGGGCGTGGTGGAGGGCCGATTTTGCCCATCTTCGAACTCAACCTTCTTATGGAGCCAAGGAATACGTGTACCAAGTTTCATCATGATATCTCAATTTTTACTCAAGTTACAGCTTGCATGGACGGACGGACGGACAGACGGACGGACGGACAGACAGACATCCGGATTTCGACTCTACTCGTCACCCTGATTACTTTGGTATATATAACCCTATATCTGACTCTTTTAGTTTTAGGACTTACAAACAACCGTTATGTGAACAAAACTATAATACTCTCCTTAGCAACTTTGTTGCGAGAGTATAAAAAGAGCTTGAAGTGCTGAACACATAGAGCACGACAGACTGCAGCAGCACGACAGTGAACTGAAAACGTCGTTGTGCATCTTACTACATGTCCATTTTGAGAAGCAACAACAACACAATGGCCGGCATGCACACAAAACAACGCAGTTGTCCATTTTATATGTGCACAATTTCGTTGTGGTCATACTAATTCCTTTGACTTCAATGAAATTTTAATATTTTGTTCAAAATGAAATTATGCAAAAAATAAATAAATAGGTAAATATTTTTGCTTTAAATTATCAATTGTTATTACAAATGATATAATAGAGCTATAATATAGCTATTTTATGCTTTTATTTGTTAAATAACGTCAAGTTTGTTAGAGCTGTGAATAATTTTACATTTTACATATTAGTGGCATCACCACTCTACCTCCTCTTTCTATCTTCCATTCTACTGTCAATTCTACTGTCGTCCTACTGTCGTTGGCAAAAATAGGAGGATATTGAAGTTAGCGAGAACGACAACTGTCGGCCTGCAGTCGTGTAGTCGTGCAGCTGTCAAAATAACACTGCCCATAAGAACGTGTGTATTTTAATATTTGACAGATGTAGTTTGCAGTCTGTCGCTCTCTATGTGTTCAGCGCTTGAACTGCATTTAGCAGACATTTTGCGTTGACAGAGGGCCGTATTAAGCAAAAACAGAGATGAAAATAAAAAGAAGTATTTTAAGATTTTAGAAAATGTATACCTCAACTCAATGTATTTTAAGGATATTTATGTTTAGTATTCAGTAATAATCTTATCAGGTTGTTTTCATACTACTTTAAGAAAACTTATTTACGTATACGTATATTTATATACATTATTACATACATATATGTACATGTTTAGGTCAAAGTCACGCCGTCTGAATCGGCTGTGTAATAAACACTTAAAGGTTCCGGCATTATTTTGCCAAGTTTATTTTACCCCATTTTTTTACGTGCGTTTGCCCTTTATTTTGCCAAGTTTATTTTACCCCATTTTTTTACGTGCGTTTGCCCTTTCTGATCTACAACTTGCTTCCAGTTTTACGTTTAAAATAACGGTGAACAATTTATTTTCTCACAGTGGAATTTGTTAAAGAGAATAGTAAATAATAAACTTCCTATTTAATTTTTAATTGAGGTGTAATTATATAGCAAGTTATTTCTTCGTTTAAGATTTTTCCAGGGAAAATAAACAAACCTCTTCACATCACACATATTTATAATTCTTAGTTATTCGAATTTGAATTGAATTAAGTTTTCATTATCCTTAAATATTTCCACTTTTAATTTGCATACTTTCGCAATATGCTGCACAAAGCACAATAGATTTGTTCACCTACCGATTGTATGTGATTGCTGAAACTGATAGGTAAAGAATTATATATGTATGTATGTAATATATGTAATCGGAGAAACGTGACAAGTTAACTCAGTCGGTAGCACTGAAGCATTAGTATGCAAAGGGACGGAGTATATAGCGTTGCATTAGACAATAATCTATGCTAGAGTTCGAAAAGATTATTTGTACCGAAGTGGTTACGGCATTCACCCTTCGCGTCCTGGATTTCACGAAACTAGAATTATGTGAGCGCACAATGCGAAACTGCAGAGATAAGATAAAATTCCTGGCTGTTGACTATAGTCGACGGTCGTACCGAAGTGGTTAAAAGAATTAATTCCGACGAATTAGCTTCTAGGCGAGAAAAGGACGTGTGTAAAAGATAGTAAGCATAAATAAAAAAAAAAACGAACAGTGCTAAATCGACTCATCTTGTAGCTCTGATCATTTATACTTTATCGGGTACCGATTTTTCAGTCTGAGTATAACAAATTTAGTGCTAAAATAATATACCCTGGTCAGGGTATACAAATTGGTATATCTGTCTGAAACTTGGTACAAATATTTCTTTTTACCAAAAGAAGGTATTACAGAGGAGCGGAATCGGCCCAGTCCCAGTCTCATAAAATGTCATTAAGTGTAAAACTATAAAGTACAATAACTAGGCTCAAAATAATACTACAAATGAGTTTCCGCAGAGGCTATCAACGTAAAAAGGTTCATCTGTGCGTATTTTAAAACGTAGAGATGAAGTCACGACTATTAGCTTTGAATATAGACGAAATTGGAATATAACCACGCCTATCTGAAAATAAAAACGCGGCTTTGTAACGAACATTTCGAGAGTATGAAGTGCATATACAGTTACACCCCAACTTAGTTTTATATAACATAGTAGTTTAGATTTTCATAAAGTAAAACCCTCTAAGATTTTATTGGTTTACCTAGTATTTTATAACTAATTTCCCAATAATTTTCTAATGAAGAAAATTCGGGTTATAAACCGGTAATTTTTGTCAGCAATTTCATACTATCTAAAAGATATATTGGGCTATTTTTGCTGATTCCAGCACCTCTTGTACAATTTTGTTTGAAGCATTATTAACGTGTGGTTTGATTTACTCTAGAAAACCATTGCCAAACACAAATTTAGCAGAAGAGTTCACATGTGTGTTTTTTTCTTTGTCAAAAGTATGTATGCATATATTGGACGATTGCACCCGAAATATCAGTTTTTGTTTAAATTTAAATACCAGCCTATAAATATGTATACATATATGCACGTAAGTATTTACTTACAGAAAACTCACAGTGTCTATTCACATCAGTTGGTATCAGATTACACTTTTAAGTGGATTATGCAAACTCTAGAAAAACGGTCTAAAGTCCCGTCCTACCGTTACGTGACAATTAAATGAATATATTAGTATCCCAAACATTTGAATTAGGTAAGTGGAGCTATTACAAGTGTCCTGTATTTTGTTTAAGTCAAAATAAATCAAAATACTTACTTGTATCCACACAAATTTACCAGATAAAATATCAAAATTCATGCAAAGCAATTCCAGTTAAATTGATGTCTTGGTAGTAGTACTATTTCATTGTACTCCAAAATCAGAATAATATTCTTGAAAGACCATACAAATTAAAAATAAAATGTTGCAAAGTGAGTAATGGCAAACAGTACTGTCATATATACTAAATGAATAATTTGAAACATATTCAACATATTAATATCTCCAGTTGGCATTAGGCTAGAACGACAATCAAGGTGCTTTAACTAAGCAAAAGTCAAATTAATTTAGAGAGAGTTTGCTTAGTTAAAATTTTACTTTTTCATATAAAAAATCTCATATAAATCACAATTTATGTTTTATTCCACTTTCTCAGTGCAAACAGATTAATCATCCCTAAATTTCGCTTTGTTCAATTTGAGTCCCAAAATAAGATCAAAAGGAGAAGTTTTTGCGCCTCAATTTTAACTATTTCAGTATATTTTTTTATTATTTCATAAGTTTAAAATATTACATTTTCCTCATATTCTATATCAATTATGAAAAAAAACAATAAACATTGACTAAAATATTATAATTTTTTCTTTCTTTGCAGGTTTGTTTAACTATATACCTATGTACATATATACAAAGATATCTACCCACATATGGGAATTAAGAGCAATTGTTCCAGCCACTTTATGGTCTTCCGGGATGACTTCCACGCTTTTAATTTCACATTCATAAACAAAAGAGCAGGCTCTTCAAGAGTAAACATGCATAAAAAATTCAAGGGAGTAGAGAAGTATGTTTAAAGAAAGTAAACTCAGCAAAAGGTTGTGGGAAATTGCTTTTATGTAGCAGTGCGATGGCTCGACGTTGACAGGTGATATGCACTGGGTTAGCGTGGAGGCACTTACTTTTTGTAATTAGTGCATTTTATTCAAGCTCTGTTGTACTCTGTGAGAATTTTTTATAAAAAGAAAATCTTGGTATTGTTAGCTAAAAAACAGAAAAGAGTTCTGTACTAGTATGTGCTGAGATTTTGCAAATTCTAAAAAAGGTATGTGAGAGCACTAGAGGTTAAGTAGCATACGTGCTGGTGCGTTAATATAATTGCTCAAAGCAACAAAAAATTACTTTCAATGTTGCTGTTGCTGTTACAGTTGCTATTTTTATATATCTTATAGCAGACATAGTTAGAAGCATTGAATAAAAGCGACTAAGTCATTGTCATTACCATCGCGTAGGGCAACTGAATGTGCTATCCAGCATGAGATTTTGCATTCCGCTATACACATATGCCGCAGTAACTGACTACAATGTGTTGATTACTTTTACCTGCTGTATTTCTGCCAGTTTTGAATAACGTGTACGATATTCTAACATTTTCGTATCGTAATTTTCCACATTCATATGAAAGTAATATGATACATTTTATTAATTTATTAATAAAATTCAGATTTCGCTAAATCTTATTGGTTTTAACTTCATTAAGATAATACAAACGAGCTTGCAAAGTATTATCTAGATCATAAGGGTACTACTATGTATTAAAAACGAGTGAGAGCCGATATCCGTTGATAATTAATCCTCTAAATTAAAAAGGCCACCTATTGTGAAATTCCAAAAAAAGCAAAGCTGAATCGATTTAGCCATATCTGTCTGTATATGAACAAATCGGTCAAGGTTTGGGAAATCGTTCTGAAATTTTACACATGCCACCTTCCTAAGAGCTGTCCATTCGTTAGAACCGCCATATAAACTGAACGATCAAACTGAAGTCCTTGGACAAGATATCTTCGTGAATTTTTACATGGATTGTTGGCCACGGCAAGGCAATAATCCATGAACCAAATTCATCAGACCACTATAACATACAGATCGATCAGAATCAAGTTTTTGTATGGAAGGGCATTATAGATTCGTTGCAATCTAAGTTAACGTTTTTTCTTGTTTTATTAAACCTTCATCTATTGAAGAGAGTTCAACATCAGCAACAGTGGTAGACTATTTCTTTAGCGCCGTCGGAGATGCCGAAAATGTTACTGCTTTTTAAACAATTATTGCAGTCTTGGGCTGTCGCACCAGGTGTGGCCTCTTCATTTTCACATCCAACCATTATTTGCAAGAATTTTATTTATTGTTTTACATTATTTACGAATACTACTTTTTGTTATTTTTTCTATTAAAATAAGACCAGACCATAATGTTACAAATACACCATTTAGTTCTTCTTCATTAAAACTGTCTCATCAATATCGCTGTCATTTCCGTCTTCATCCTCAATTAAGTGCGCAAACTTCGATAACTCCAAAAGGGACGATCAAACTACTTTTTCTCTCGATGTCACGTCTTAAGTTCATTCTCTTTCCCGTTTGCAAGTACCACACAAAAACGACTTATTGGTTCAACAGGTCTGGTTACAATTTCTTAAATATTTATCAACGCTGCATGGTGGTTTAAGTTAACTTCTGGCTCACTGGCTTACTACATAAAATCCCACATTCGCAAATATTCAAATATGTTACATGCTTGCACATTCATCACTCTGGCTTGATAGCAGGTAGCATTGACGGCAAACGAGGTTGACTAATTGTGAAATTTCCGAAAGTCAAGTGCAAATAGCAATGAAACTTTTACGAAGTCACAAATTACGAAGACAGTTGCTTCTACGAAAGAGCTGAAGTAAGCCGTGAATTGGACGATTAATGAGAGGCTTAAAGAGTAGGAAAGTACAGGTAGAATGATTAAATGTTAAAAGCTTAGAGTTTCCATGATCCATCATCATCCTGCTAATTTTGAATGCAATGCACATGAGTGGTTTTATATAATGGGTAGTCGAAAAAGTCTTTTCGCATTTTGTCAATAGATGTCGTTGCAGTCGTACAGGTACATCTCCAGTGCTACCAATCACATTGTGTTACACCATATAGTCTTGGAAAGGTGAAATTTTAAGCTTCATTTAATCAAAATAAATTAAATTCAGGGAAATCGAAAAAAAGTTACAGTGCTTCAAAAATGAGTGAAAATAATGAAGAAATTCGCTATATTTTTAAATTTATATATAAAAAAGGAAAGAATGCCACGCAAGCCACCAATGAAATTTGTGAAGTTTACGGAGACAATGCTGCATCAGTTCATGTAGGATAACAATGGTTCGCACGCCTCCATTCTGGAAATTTCGAAATTTCGAGTTATAATGATGAAAGTTTTACACTGACAGAATAATCTCTCTAGCGGAAGAATGGCAAAAAGTGGTCGACCAAATTGGTACATATTCGTTTATTTATTTATTATTATAAATATAAAAAAATAAGTTGAAGTATTATTATAATTATATACAAAAAGACTTTTTCGACCCAATATTTATACATTGTTGCACTTTAAATTAAACAAAATGCCTTGGACTCATTTCCAAATTTAAAAACAAAAACAAGAGAAAATGTTAGCTTCGGTGCCGAAGCTACATATAATACCTACACAGGTCATTTTTATCTCACAAAGAGATATAAAAGTTTTTATTTTATATCTAATTCAATATCAATTTATTTTACTGTTTGAAGTTTTACACTAGTCTCCCAAGTTATACCATAGAACTTCTAATGAACCAATACGTAAAATCTACTAAATACTTAAAGGCTCATAACCAAAAGAATGCGGAAATATTAGCGCCGTCAGCAACAAGTCGTGCCGTATCGCCTAAGCAGAATTCTAAGCGACGCCCCAGCCCCAACAACAACTGCCTCTGCAGTCAACAAAATAAAAATTCTTAAATATCGATTAAATCATAGGTACATACATAGTTGCAACCACAATTGTATAAATGCAATGAGCAGCAATCGGCCATTTAATTTCTGGCCACCAGCACAATTACAATAGCTGCAGCCGGAAAGCATAGAATTTCATTACACAACGACGACATTCCTTTTGAGTTGTGCATCGTGCAGACTTGCTAGACAATTTTCTGCCTACCTCTAATTGCCAACCAGCGGATGCGTAGCATTTGCTGGCTATTTCAAGTGCCGCAGAACACATAACTCATGTTGCGTTTCTCCCCTATTTTTTTATACTCTCGCAACAAAGGATCGCATTAGGGAGGAGCATATTTGGACGTAATTTTTTTGGAAAAGTGGGCGTGGCCCCGCCCCCTACTAAGTTTTTTATACATATCTCGGAAACTGCTATAGCTATGTCAACCAAACTCTACAGAGTCGTTTCCTTCAGGCATTTCCATATACAGTTTAAAAATGGAAGAAATCGGATAATGACCACGCCCACCTCCCATACAAAGGTTATGTTGAAAATCACTAAAAGTGCCTTAACCGACTAACAAAACACGTCAGAAACACTAAATTTTACGGAAGAAATGGCAGAAGGAAGCTGCACCTAGGCTTTTTTTTTTAAATTGAAAATGGGCGTGGCGTCCCCCACTTATGAACCAAAAACCATATCTCAGGAACTTCTAGACCGATTTCAATGAAATTCGGTATATAATATTTTCTCAACACCCTGATGACATGTACGAAATATGGATGAAATCGGTTCGCAACAACGCCTTCTTCCAATATAACGCTATTTTGAATTCCATCTGATGCCTTCTCTGTTTATTATATACATTAGGAACCAATGATGATAGCGGAATAAAACTTTACACAAATACGGTATTTGAAAAATATGTAAATGACGGATAATGAAATCTCGATTATCACTTTATCATGCGAGAGTATAAAATGTTCGGTGACACCCGAACTTAGCCTTACCTTACTTGTTTTCTTATTCTTTTGTTCTGTTTATCTGAGTTTAAACACGGAAATTTTTGTTGACAGTGTCGGCAAATTCTCTTTGGATGTATTCCGGTGACTTCCGTCTGGCAACTTGAGTTGAACATTTTTCTGCATTCCCTTTCATATCACATTCTCAAATTGTTTATCTTTTTAAATATTTCAATTATATTACATATAAGTGTTTGCTTATTATTGTATATACATACATAATAAAAGCAGAAGGTAAAATTCCTATTGCCTTCCCGTCGCCTACAAACTACTAGTTTGAGCAACAAAAGTTTTCGCGTGTGAACGCAGTCTTTCTTACACAATTTTCTTTTTCTTTCCTTTTCAAACGAATTCATGTTCTTACCACATACTCGCATCAGGCAGATTGTGTGTTGGGTCGTGACTGCTAAAATGTAGTTCAAAAGTTGAAATAGTTGTAGAATCAATATTTGAAATTGCATAAAATCATGTGTTAGAGACGATTTTTCATTATTCAAGAAATATTATACTAAGGTGTAATTTGTATTACCACTAAATTATGGTGGCGAACTTCACAGGATAAAAATAATTCTCACAATGTAATAATATGTATATTGATCTGTTGCAGTCCATAAAACTATAAATAATAATGAACAGCCAACGAAGCAAACAAATTACATTCTTGGGAGAATGAAGAAGCAAGTGTTTATCAAACATCTAGGGTGCGCTGATTGCTTGCAGGCAACAGCAGAATCTGCAGAAACAAAAGAAAGAAGGTTGTAATTAAAAATAATAAAATGAGTAAATGTGTACAGATAGTGAAGGCACGCGAGATAATCACTATTGAACACCTGATGTGCCTCAGTGCTTGCTTGCTGCTCAAACGTAACGACGGTCATAAGTAACTAACAAGCCAACATATCAGTGTGTTCGCCAGATTTTTAAGGAAAGACCAGCTTGAAAGTCAACTTACTGATATGTGCTCACATTGTTAGTACAAGTACATAGTATATACTATGTGTATTCACCTCAAAGGGCTATTCGTCACTGAGCGCAGTAACTGGCCAGCGAGTTAAACCTTTTTTTAGAAGTATATTCGAAATGTGCAGCATTTTCTGTTACCACCATTCGCTAGTTCTCTGCTCCATACATTTTCTCCAATTTAATTTTTCATTAAATTTACTACGACTGTCCGTTCTGTTGAATTTCTTAGCTTCTCGGATTCGTTAAGCTTTTTTCAGTGGCTTTCAGTGCTGTTAACTCAATGCAAGTGGTGGTTTGTCTTTAGCGTGCCTTTTCATCGGAGTATTTTCTGTGCAATTTACAGCATAGACATGCAGTAGCGTTAACCCGATTATTTTTATACTCTTGCAACATATTGCTACAGAGTTGAACAGTTTTGTTCACCTAACAATTGCTTGTATCACCTAAAACCAATCGAGATAAACATAGGGTTGAAAAATATGAATAGTTCAAAAAAAAAAGACACTCTTATAAGTATGTATGTAGATACCGCACCATTATTTTAAGTAGTATAGTATAACTGTATATATGTACATATGGGGTATTCCATACCAAATCGACCACTTTTGAACCCGACCCCTTTAGATTTTACTGAAACTTATCCATCCATTTCTACCCTTTGAAAAAAATTTTTGAGAATTTTTTCAAAGGATGGATAAGTTTCAGCAAAATCTAAAGGGGTCGGGTTTAAAAGTGGTCGATTTGGTATGGAATAACCCATATATAAATGATCAGGGTGATGAGACGAGTCCGTGCAAGCTGTCTGTCCGTCCGTGCAAGCTGTAACTTGAGTAAAAATTAAAATATCTTGATGAAACTAAATTCGAAAGTATTACTCTTACACTATTATGTCACAATGCGAAAATGGTCAAAACCAATCCTACTTCCCATATAGCAAAATTTAATTCCATTTGATTCCTCACTTTCCAGTACATGAATCAAGAAGCAACTAATATAATATCTTTGCACCAATAATACCTTTAGATTATGCCACTTATGATCATAACTTGTCCAACCCAACCAAAACCCCTGGTACCCAATATATGGACCCCAGTTCAAATAGTTGATATTGACGAAAAATATCAGTCAATGTGTGAGATATATTTATAATTGAAATTCAAGGATAAAAATTCGATGACACCGTTGTTAACAGGAAACATACATTAATTGTTTCAAAGATTGCTAAAGAACAGTTCCAGTTATACATCTGAAGACACAGATGTTGTTTGGCTCAAAACAATGTCTGGAGTCTTTTATCTATATAATATGTCTTATTTACGTTTAAACAAATACATATATTGTTGCTAAGAAAGACAGATTGTGCTTTTATTGTTGTTGTTCTCACGAACACTTATACAAGAAGATCGAAACAAATCGCTTTTGTTTACTGACCGAACTACCGAGAAGAAAAAGTGTGCCAAAAGTTCTACAAACACACAGCAAAAAAGCTTGTAAAATATCGTATGTTTGCAATCAACGACCTGCAATCGTCGTATTGCAACTGCTGCAGCATGCAGTTGTTGCGCTTTTCATTGCACTCCGGCGCTTGCTGTTGTGTAACCCGCATCTCTTCTTCTTCAGCTGCTATTGTTATATAGGCTGCGGAACAAATTTGCCCACACATTTGTTTGAGGTCATTCAAAGCGCTTTGGCGTTTTTTAGGCATAAAAAGTCAGTCAGTTGATTTTGTATTGTGCAGTGTTTCCGATATGTTGCTCATTCGATTTAGGCATTGTTGTGGTTTTGTGGGAACCATATATAAAAGTAAGCCAGTCGAAGTAAAGTTTAATTTCGTTAAAATGTGGGTGAGTGCACTTAAAAACCCTTTTTTCACATTTAGCAAAAAGCTGAAAGCAATATACGAGAACCAAAATACATTTTTAACTAAAACTATTATAAAATATATTGGGTATCCTGAATAATATATACTTATTCTCAAATGTGGTTTAAATAAATATATCCAGAACAGGAAAATTTGTAACACAGAGACAGGGAAATTTGTAACACACTGAAAGAAGCGCCGAAACCCTATAAAGTATTAATATAAATGATCAGCGTGACGAGCTAAATCGATTTAGACATGTCCATTCCAATGGTTCAAGGTGGTCACCATCACGCTACTCTTCACTTCTATGAAAAAGGAACAAAACCGGGGCAAAAGTGGATTCAACGGTCCTGTAGTGACTAAAAGCAATATCCCTCGTATAATAGCTGCAGATGATCGACCGTCTAAAGTCCAGATTGGACTGCAATTTGTGGCCAGAGTTGGAGAACATGGGCAGTTGAAACCCTCACAGAAATTGAAAGAGGTTTACATGCCTTGGTCCAGTCCTTAATATTAATATTAAGGGCTCAAATTTTTCTAGGGTCTTTCCAAGGAAATTTCATGATGGGACTGAAAAATATGAATAGTTCAAAAAAAAAAGACACTCTTATAAGTATGTATGTAGATACCGCACCATTATTTTAAGTAGTATAGTATAACTGTATTCAATCTTTGGGCGAATATCCATATCTGCTTTAAAAGGGGACATAAAGTGAAACATGTGAGCCAGAATCACAATGCTAGTGCATAGTGCCGATTTCGAGTGTTAGGGCCGTAGCTCATCAACAAATCCAGCGGGTGTTGTTTCCAACAACCGCTGCTGTTACCCAGCTTCCGCCTTTAGTAGCTAATGCACTACGCCACATTTTTTAGATATCAATCACCATCTGTTTATTTATCATATTTTTATGGTTAATGAATTTTTTTGATATCATGTCATGTGTAGTTGTATACGTATGTATATTTGTTTAGACTAATATATTTATATGTATCTATCATATTACTGTGATATGTATGAATATATGTAAGTATATGAAGGCGGTATCAGAATATTAAAAAGTGTCGCGAAATATTCATATACATATCGTATAGTATGTATAGAATTGGTAATGACGAAAATTAAAAAAAAATTCACACCGTTAAAAATTTTAAAATATCATTACCAGATTTCAAAATGGCGAATTCAAAACTTTGTCTATTGCTATTAGTATTGTGTTACTTCCACTACTACCTAACGTAGTATTTCGTTAAGTAAATAAGTTGTACCTCAAAGCAATTAGATTTTTCGTCGGAACTAATTTCGATTTCCTTAAAGTGTACGTTTAAATATAATTTATATGAAAGTGTATGTACCTAAATAAGTAATAATTCGCTGTATGTTTTTTTGTTTTGATATATGCAAATATTTAAGGTAGCCGCAAAAAGTTGTCAAACTACTCGTAGGTGTGTTCGAAAAATACTGAAATTTTCGTTTTTTTTTAAATAAAAATATTTATTTATTCATGTACATTAGTGTTGTCGCCTTTAAATTGATCGCGTTCGACATTATGCACTTATTCCAGAACACTTCTCCATCTCCAGTTTTGTTTAGTTTTTTACTCGTTCAGGAAGTCTTTCTTGCAAAACGACGGTCTTTTAAAGTTCTCTTTACTTTTGGAAATAGGAAAAGGTCTCACAGAGCCATGCCTGACTAATATGGAGACTGGATCATCGTTACAGTATGGTTTCTGGCCAAGAATCATGAACAATTTTTGATCTACTTTTTTTAACAAACGAAAGACGCCAGGCCTAAAAAAACAAGTCTCACTTTAGCGGCCGCTAAAACAAAGTAAGCAATGAATACAGTTGAAACTTTTATCGCACTTCAGGTGCAACATAATAAAAAAAAATGACATTTGAATATTTTTCTGAACACACCTCGTATTAGTAGGAGGAATATAATATGCAAATGCAAATACAATGAAAACCTGATTTAGAATTGAGTTAAGTCTTTCAAATACATTCTAATGGAACTGCTTAATTGTAGAAGAGATAAAAAGCTCGTATCGTATAAGAGGTCATTAGAATTGAGTGCATAAAATTCACATCAGGTTCGTGGGATATAGCATTTCGAGCGACGCACGTTTTATGATTTAAAATATATTACGAACAGAGCATATGGGCACCGAGTACGATGAACCCAGAAACCTCAAAAAGAAAGGTTGTTACAGATGAAACTATAAAAATTTCACTAAATCATTTTTGATGCGTAAAAGCGTACCTTTCGTACGTCTTTTAAACGGTTGGGTTTACGAAAAAATCATAAGAGACCATATTTTAGAGCATTCAATTTCCTACAAAACCTAATTAATAAGATATTTTTTCAAGTAGTTGGAAGCGAGATATAAAATTTTCTATCTGATAATAAGAAAAAATAGAAAACCGTTAGGCGGAGGACCTTCCCGTTACAATTAAAAACTCATATTTGGAGAGGCTTTCTTAGAGGTGCCTAGGAACCTATTTTTGCGAGTACCAATTGAAAAAAAATTTTTTTTTTTGAATCACCCTAATGTATGTACATATGTATATGCTTAATTTAACACATTAGCCGACAACCAGGTGCCTACCAGGTGCGCTACCCTAGTCCAAGGTTGTGTTTGTGGCAGTGTCTCCTTTTTTAACTCCATATAATATGTAGCGAAGCCAATTAAAATAAAAGTAGCCAACAAAGAATCTCGTGTAAACAAAAGAACCACACTGGCTAATACTGCAACTATTATATGGAGAACTTACTTATGTATATACTTATTCGACGTTTCAGAATAAAGTGAAATAAAAACGAATTTAAATTCTTGGCACAAAAAGTAAGAAGCATACACTGTTGAAAATGCAGTCAAAGAGACATGGAGGAGCATACAAAGTGGGCATCAGCAACAATGAGGGGCATGCGGTACATAGAAAACTGCAGATTGAAGGCGATAAGAAATGCAAAGGTCAAAACTCTTCGTTGTTAAGTATTATTGATTTTCGAAAAACACTTGGTTGTTTATACTATACATAAGTATGCCTAGAGTATCTGCATTAAAAGTTAATTTCCAGCAGAAATGTACATGTTATAGTTCTGTATATATGTATATATATATATATCTTCTATAATAAATAAATGTGTAAATTCCTCTATAATAACTGCTAAATTGGTTTTAAAGACTTTAAACACCCTTTAACTATATCCACATTCTGCTAGTTTCTCATCATGGTGTCACACGTATGCTCAAATCATTCTTCTGCTGCGTGTTGCATTTTGATTGTAAAGATTTGAGGTAAATGATGGCGTGAACACCTTTCATAAATCATGTATGGCGGGGCCTTAGTTTTGGTTTATGAATGTAAATGTGGGCATTTGTGCTTGTTTATTGAATGCTAAAGATCCTGTTTGTCAGACGCAAAACAAGTATATAGTTTGAATGGAAGTTATTTCCTAAAAGATAGTGTATATTTGTAAAACAGTTTTTGCTCAATTAAGCACACAGTCAAGGACAAATTTTTGATGATGACAGCGTTAGTTTTAATTTTCTAGTTATATGCTCTCTGCATATGATATGCATGCTCTTCATCTTTAAAAATAAATATCATAAAAGCCATATGTATTTAATTGAGGTCGGGGAAAAAGAAATCCATTATTTTTTGAGTAAAATGGATGCTTCTAGCATAGTATGAATGAATTGATTTAGGTGAAGTAAGTATGCACTGTTCAGAGTTTGGCCGCAGGGGAGCTGCTCCCTGCCAATCTCATCAAACACATGGATCGTCAATCCTGCTTTGTCCACCCTTTGCACGGGCTTACCGCGATTCAACCACAACCGTTTTCATCACCAGTAACTGCTTCAGAAATGGAAAAGGCGAAAATTCGGTGACTCCTTTGTTTCCTATACTCGTACATATTGCGTTTTTGCTTTTATTGACGAAGAACTTTTAAATATGACTCTTTTCTGGTATTTACCTTTGATGCGTATTCATACAGAGTTAAGTAGGTACAAAAATGGTTAAGAAATATTTTTTAAACGCTAAACAAGGCATATTAAGTTTGCCAGGAAGTTTGAAGTTTGATCTGAGTTGATTTAGCCATGCTCGTCTATGTATACGAGAACTAGTTCATCCTGTTTGTCCGGACCCAATAAAATGTATATCTATAAATCATCAGCTAATTGATTTAACCACATCCGTCTATATATACGAATTCGAAAACTCTAAAAATTTCTTATTCTCTACTACTACCACTATAGCATATAGCTATTATACAATCTGACCTTACTAAAGAAAGGTTATTGAAGAAACTATCTTCACGAAACTCGGCATATTTTATTGTCCATGGTAAAGCTTTAATCTTCTGATCAAGAAACTATAGCGTACAAATATCATAACTTACCCATCAGGATCAACATATGGATTTTGTATGCCCTCTAATGTTATAAAAAATGCATCTGTGAAGAATATTATAGCTTCGATGTAGCCGCAATTAATGTTTTTTCTTTTTCTAGTACTCAATTTTATCTTTTTAACATTATATAGCGTAACCCGATGGCACTTATACAACTCGGGTTACAATTTTTTGTTATTAAAGCCATATACGTATTGGATAAATAATGGATTTTTAGACCTTTTATGATTTATGGTAATTTCGTGAATCTATTATATTTCCATACGACAAAATACTCAAAAATTTTGATATGTCAAATATTCTAAAACTTTCCTACAACTTTGTCGTAACTGACAACAGCATATACGTATGTATAGGTAAAATGAAAAGTGGGCAGCGTTAACAAGCCAATTATCAACCATCAGCTGCAGAAATACGCAGCGGTATTGCGTCGCACTTCTGGAGATCTGTTGCGACAGTGCCGAAATTTTAAAGCGACTAATTAACTCAGCACTTAAAGTCTAAAAGCTAAACTGTAATTTAAGTATATTTATTCCAGCATTCCTGAAAGCAAAATTTTTATTTTTATATTTGAACTAAATGCCAACACAGCATTAAACTAAAATATACTGTTTTCTTCAAACCATACAAAACATTTTTAAAAATATTACTCTCTTTTTGAATATGTCGAAATAAAATTAAGTTCTTGGCATGCGTCAGAAAAGTGTTGAGAAACCACAAAACTAACCATGGCAATCATCAACCCCCAGAAAACCAGAAATCTAATAAGTGGTGGTTACCATCAATTATTTTTTAGGATCACTTGATTGTTTCCGTTGCTTAGCAATTTTTTATTGGACTTCTTATTTCCTTACTAATGTGAAGGTTCGGTAAAAGCTGTTAGCCAATCAAGAGAAATATTTCTGTATATTGCGCATTTGTTTAAGTAGATCATTTTTGAGTTAACAGTCGGGGTGGAAAACTCTTTTCTTTATTCGGAAAATAAATTTCAGGATACTGTAAGGCACCCTAAAAACTATTTACTAACGGCAGTAACCATAGCAGTGGGCATGGGCACTGTATTTGTTGATAGGTTTGCATTTCGTATTTGATTAAACTTATTTGTAGAGGTATACAAAGTATTCGATATTTTTTAAGCCGCTCAAAGCTATACCAATAGTCATATCATGAACTATGTTAGTTAATTAGACACATATGTATATAATGTTATTTTACTGCACTAGATAACTAGCAGTGAATTATGTAATTTAATTGTGTATGCTCTTCAGGATCAACAATATTTCTAATAGTTCTTCACAAAGAAATTTGGAAAACTCAGCTAAATATATATTTTTATATATATTATATATATTAACAAATATACTACAAGCATAGTCCACTATTTTTTATGTTAATGAGTATAAGACAATACATAAATCTATACATTTCCTTAATGAGTTTGTCAAAGCCACAAAATAGTGTTAAATGTTTCCATAAAGGCGCATGCATAAGAGCATTATGTGGTTTTCAATTGTGACAAATTTTGTGGTATCCAGACGAACAGGGTGTGACTATAATCCTCTTAAGTTGTTATTTTATGCTTACACATTTCTTAACGCAGTGAAAATTTCCTCTATTTCATTGCATTTAAGAAAAATATGCCGTCTGTTGCAATAATGATAAAGCGTGCTCGCACGTTATTTAATGCCCAAAACACTGAATTTGCCTTTTACTTGCATACCTGAAATAGATTCAAGCAAATATCCCTGTAGGAAAAGAAATTGTTTAATAAATTTGTTTTACAAAATGTTCGGCCTTTTACACAAATAATATAATAATAGAGATTTTTTTTAACTTATATTTTCTTCGCCGTTTTCATAAATGCTAGTTTCCTATCCTAAATATACATATGTCAGTATTACTCAGTACTACTTTATAATATACTACAAGTTATACATTGGCATTCTATT
The DNA here is from genome assembly GCF_016617805.1 of Bactrocera tryoni. Classification (NCBI taxonomy): domain Eukaryota; kingdom Metazoa; phylum Arthropoda; class Insecta; order Diptera; family Tephritidae; genus Bactrocera; species Bactrocera tryoni. The sequence continues at coordinate 58,996,287 of NC_052502.1, read as the reverse complement.
CACTATTTTTCCATCTAAAGATCTCTAATTTAACAAAAGACGGCAGTGTGGAATTTAAAGCAGCATAAACTATATATTTATTTCTTAGAAGGTTCCCGTGGGTGCCAAGTGAGTGAATTTATGGCTAATTAAAATAACTTGTTAAATCTTGAATTTAAATTGCGGTAGTGATGTTCACCATTCCAAAAGTATTAATGCACATATTTTATGCAAATAACATAAAATTACGCGTGCGCACATTTTATAAGCGTACTCGCATAATCTTTTCCTATTATAGACCGACATATGCAACAGTACTTTAAATTAGATGTTGTGATCTTGCAATTGGTGGCAATCGTTCTAACAATCTAATATGACACATTGTTGACGCCGCCCCGCCCCAATTTCTTTTGCCACGTCTGTATCGGCAGAGCAACCTTTTATTTTCTTCTTTTTCGAAGTTTTATAAAATGCAATGTATGTCTATTTTTATGGTGTGCGACTATGCTGTTTATCTTTACTATCCTTACATTAGTGCTAGTTCAGTCTGAAGAGCGCTTCTTAAAGGTGTCTATAAACAAAATTTTCAGAAAAGAAATAATGTTTTCTCAACCCACCCTAATATATATATACATATCTGTAAAAGAGCATAGTTTATTCTAGAAACGATTCGTTCCCGAGAGCTATCACACTAAAAGTCAATAAAGAAAACACGTTTTCTTTTTTACTTGCTGGTTATTTGATAGAATCAAATAGAATGTCATAACATTCGATGAAAATATATTAATGCGGTCATCAATATGCCCCTATCGTCTTTGTTAACTGCAAAGCTGACAAGAAAGGGAAATTTGCACGCAAGCCTGGCCATAGCTGGACAATCCTTAGTTCATATGCTGTCGCAAAATTCCTCTAGTCCAAACTGGATAGTTGTAGGCATTCGAACTGATTTTTGCTTTATCGGTGTCCTCGCAATAAGGTTGCAAACAAGTGTAATATAAATTAATATATACCATATATAATAAACTAGTATATACCATATATTAGTGCAAACGCGAACTTCATCTTGAGCATCAGTCAAAGATCTTAATCTAACCTGAATTACCTTTACCCGCGTTACAGGGTTTCAAGTATCTTCGTTTTCTCATATCTCATATATAATTATTATCAATTTAAATCACATCGAGGTCAGCCCCTTTGCTTTTTTACATACCCATGGAACCTGAAATGGACCTCATCGCTGAAAAAAATTTGGCTCGAAAATGTCGGATCTTCTTGGAGCTCAAGAGCCCATAGAGCGAAGCGATGTCGCTTGGGAAGATCGGCAGCTTCAGTTCTTGCACAAGCTGTACACTTGTACGCTTTCAATTTAAGATCTCGACTTAAAATGCGACAAGTCATTCCACACGTCAGTCCGTGTTGCTGTCAACGGCGCCGAATCGACTCTCTACGGTCTTCGTGTACACTCAGCTACGGCTGCTATATTTTCTTCACATCGAATATTATCCAATAATGCATGTTGGGTTTCAAGATGCACGACAATATTGCGAATAGTACAATCGGATCATCCGTTAATTGTAAAGAATGTCTCACAAAAAATTTTCATCTTTTGTTAGAAAAATTAACGGATATAATGCCATGTATGTATATATTTAAAAAATATATGTACATTTCATATCTGTACCACATTAACTGCTATAAGCTGCTCCCATACATACATTTTTTCTACATCGAAGTGAAGTAAAGATATTGCAGCAAATGGAGCAGTATGAAAGGAACCGATACTGCTCCATTTGTTAGATACTCGTTTTCTTAATTCCCATCTTAGGGGAACAAACATAATGTAAGATAATACAAGCATTAAATGGGAAACGTGTGCAGCTGATGCTTTTGGCTTAAGAATATTTTTTTTTGTTTTTGCTGAAGTCTTGAGAGTTCTGCAAGAATGGTTGCACGTTGTTTACCTCAGTTGCATTATTCAAATTTACCAAGCACCTAAGTCTTTTATAATATGTATAAATTACAAGGTGTTCCAATCGTGATTGGCGGATTAGCCAATGTATATTTAATATTTGTGGTTACAAAGAGTTTAAGCATCATGGTTGCTGTGTTGCTTCTACTTATCGATATACCCTTTTTCATATATATACATACTTGTTATGTTATGTTATCTTTGGTAGCTTGTGCGACGTTTAAACGCGACCAGCTTTTTACTGTGTGGTGACAAACGAGAAGCAAGGAATTTGTAACGTGCGGCGACACGCATGCGTTACTTTCAACTTCGGTCGTCTCATTTCTCACACCAGCAGCCCTTGTGGTTCCATATTAAGTTGCATTCGAAGTTTTTAGCACTATTTTTCATATAGGTATTTATTTATAGATAATTATTATGTTTATTACGAATTTCATTTATTTCATGTATTATCTATAGCTTATTTATTTTTTTATTGGTTCTTGAAATACAAATTTCATAAGAACTTTTGATAAAATTATTGTATTCAAATCAAGCAAGAGTACATGGTTCGTATGGACTAGAATAAGTCTTTTAGGTTACTGAAAAATTCTTTAATCTACTTGAAAATATTTCAGTGTTTCTACCAGAAAGTGTTTTCAAAATCATAATATTGTTGAAGGTTGAGAACGAGGCAATTGCATATTTATTATCAGAAAAATAAATATAATAAAATAACAACAAAATCTTATAATAATGGAAGAACTACCATATATAATATACAATTTACAATTATAAAATAAATTAAAAAAGCTTAGTTCATTACATCTGACTTCCAACAATGGCTTCAAAATTTATTAGTACCTTTAACGGTACTAAACTTGAAACTCGTTAATTATGTAGTTAATTTTTACCTTTCTTTTATGTTTACAGGTGGCCCACTGCAGGCGACACGCTGAACCACACAACCTTCGTCATCTGGTTCGATAGTGAGTGAAGGCCGCACGAAAGTTCTACAGTGTCATGCCTTAAGTAAGTACAGCAAATTTCTATTACCATGTGAATAATGTGAACAAATAGTAACCTTTTATGAGGCTTCCTGTACCCGATCAATACATGTTACCTTTTACTTCTTCATTTATTGCTTCCCTTCTTCACTGAATGATGAGTTCGTATGGCCACCCACTTTTCTTTGCCAAAGCTTCCTAGTCATTTACCCTCTTATTCTTGATGGTTATACGTTGCACCCTTTTTGTCATTCGATATACATTTTTGATTACTTTCTTTGTTTGCATTACATACAGTATTGAGAAAAACATTAGAATGTGTTGTAATGTTATTATATATGTATAACTTAAAGCAGTCCGATAACAATTAGAGACATTTCACAGTAAAGATAGCACAATTTTTAATTCCATCTGATTTTTTAGTTCAGAATATTAGAAAAAACCTTCCTTAGGTGATAATTGTTTGTCGTAGGCAAGTCTTTTTGATTGGTACAAATTATTCAAAGTAGGTTGAGAACGCTTTGACTACGAACCACGTTCGGGACGGCCATCAACATTTACTGATGATCAGCACGTCAATAAAACAAAGGAATTGGTGCTTGAGAATCGACAATTAACTGTCAGAGATCTTACTAGCATCGTTGGAATATCGAAAAGATCGGATCAGTGAAAACCATTTTGAAAGATCATTTGGGCCGAAGAAAAGTGAAAGTACGATTGGTTCTAAAATTACTAACTTTTTTCGAAAAATAGTATCGTATTAACGTCTGTGAAACAATACTTTATAATAACCAGGATGTCATTAAACCTATTATTACTGGCGATGAGTCTTGGATTTATGCTTATGACCCGGAAAAAGATGATTAATTGGCCGAATATTGTGTAAAAACACGTCAAAGCAGATTAAAAATCAAGGAGATGTTGACAGTTTTTTTCGATTATCGAGGTGTGGCGCACTCCGAATTCCTGCGAACAAACCAAACTATCAACAAGAAATACTACTTGAGTGTTGTACGTACTTTGTGCATAGAGGCCAGAATTATGCGCCAACATCTCTTGGTTTTGACACAATCATATCTATCGCCTGATTTAACTCCGTGTGACTTCTGGCTATTCAGCAAACTCAAATGACAACTCTGGGGAAACCGTTTTGAAAAATTTAAGACATTGAAAGTTATGAACAAAGTCTTACTATTTTTTCTCATCGGAATATACATATGTTATGTAATGATAATTACTCCACCTTCCAGATACTTAAAAATGATTATGAATTGTCTGATTGACTTTTACCTCATAAATAAGCAAGTAATGAGCATCAATGTAGTGATGAAACTAAGTGAGCCTCTGACTAATTGATAAGAAATCATATACGGTTTCGTCGAATAATAAATTTGCGAGAATAAAATGTTTGGTTACACGCAAAGTTAGCCCTTCCTTACTAATTTAAAGTATAATACGATATTATCTCATAAATACTATTTTAGGTAAGCACATGTCACACATGTCATATTGAACCTTTCGGTATTTTTTAACCTTTTCTTTTTGCGTCATAGTTCTATGAGGATTACGAAATTGCTACTTAACTAATACCTTTGCACTGTTTTTAAAAATAAAAACCCGCGGTTAGCTTTGGTTAGTCTGGTAGGCTAACGAGCCACGCATGGAACCAGTTGTGATCCTTTTTGCTACTTAACTAATACCTTTGCAATGTGATTACAATAAAGACATATGTACAAATATAAGTACATAGAAAGTAGATTGGATTTGGACGATTTTTTTTGAAACCGAATGAAAATTATTTTGGGAAATTTACGTGATATCATTAAGGTTAGGTTAGGTTAGACACATAGACCAGTTTTAGTCCTTTGCGTTGGAGTTTTGTGACATAGTCCATGAGGAGAGTAGTCCTCCTTTAGCATGCCTGCTCTTGACGCGAATTTTAACAGACTACATATGTCGCCTCACTAATGATACCTGTTTCAGTGTCTCACAACGTGGGACCCACAAATGCTTATTTCGTAGCCTGGCAAATGCAGGAGAAGTGCTCAAGAGATACTCAATTATTTTCCTGGAGCCTTGTCCTCGACATTTCCTGCAGCATTCTCAGATATGTCAGCGCTATTCTTCAGGCGTGTGCCGCTACCAGGCTGTGATTACCTCGAATTTTAAAAACCAGTAGAAACTTTGGCGTTAAATATCCGAACAATTATTCCAACATTAAAAAAGAACGAACATAACAATTTATACATATATTGTACAACTAGCATTCACCATAACATGCTGCTGCCGCCTTATGCAATATGGGGATGTGAAGTTCTTTATTTCTTTGTTCGATTTGACAATACAAGCCGAAACTAAAACAATAGAAGACGGTCTATATTTATGATGTCTCAAATTGATCGAAAATTTTCTTTTATATATGAACAAGAGCAATCAGTAATAAAGCGGAAATAGTGCACGCTCACCAAAATTAGATACAATAACACGATTTATCAGTAGAGCATTGCGGCTCCTACTACTTGATCTTAGGACACATATAGCAAATGCAAGAAGACAGGTAAGAAATTTTACAAAAAAAAATATTTGCTTTCATTTTTTCCTAAAATGGTAATTTAAAACATTTGACAATTTTAAGGTAAAGATTATCTTTGATTAATTATTCTGCTGTTGTCCTCAATATTTCTCACATTAAATACGAAGTTTTATCTGTGCATAACTTATAATTAACTTAAAAAAAATAACATTACACTACTGCCACTAAATTATATCACAACCACACGTATTTCGATCGAAATGCCTATATTATAAATGCACAAATCACCAAAAACTTAATTATGTTCTAAATTTTTTATGGAAAAGAAAGTTGGCCAACAATAGTGCGCAGTTCTCAACTATCTTCATTTTCTTTTTTTTTTCATATACATATGTAATATGTTATATGTTTACAGTGTTGGGCAAATATGTACACAAATGCCTTTGTGTAGGCAACATATATATATTCCTCGTTTGCACAGCGCCAATTGTAAAGACTATCGTATAATAAAAATTGCAAAAATAAAATCTATCCCGCGAAGCTTTCAAGATAAAATGGTCAACCACCGAAAAAGGAATAGGAATCTTGCCATTTTTCTACTTGGTATATTTTAAACAGTTCCAAACTACACACAAACTATTACTGAAGTTGAAGACCATGTAAAACTCTGCAAATTTTAAAGATAATGTCTAGTGCGAAGTATTGGCGGCAACTCAAAACTTTTTTAAAAATGTTAAATAAAAATTACTTACGGTATTGAGAAACAAATTATAATATTCGCCAATCTAAACTAAATAGCACAACAGCCTAATGGTTTGAATGAGATGAGTAGTAAGGGTAAGTGATATGAAAAAAGTCACAATGATAAAATCGTTCTCTTCTTCTTCCTAATTGGCGTAGACACCGCTTACGCGATTATAGCCGAGTTAACGACAGCGCGCCAGTCGTTTCTTCTTTTTGTTACGTGGCACCAATTGGATATTCCAAGCGTAGCCAGGTCCTTCTTCACCTGGTCCTTCCAACGGAGTGGAGGTCTTCCTCTTCCTCTGCTTCCCCCGGCGGGTACTGCGTCGAATACTTTCAGAGCTGGAGTGTTTTCATCCATCCGGACAACATGACCTAGCCAGCATAGCCGCTATATTTTAATTCGCTGAACTATGTCAATGTCGTCATATATCTCGTACAGCTCATCGTTCCATCGAAAGCGATATTCGCCGTTGCCAACGCGCAAAGGACCATAAATCTTTTGCAGAACTTTTTTCTCGCAAACTCGCAACGTCGACGGAATTATGAGTGACTAATAGAGTTTGGTTTTTGTTCGTCGAGAGAGGACTTTGCTTCTCAATTGCCTACCTAGTCCAAAGTAGCACCTGTTGGCAAGAGTTATCCTGGAGGATGGATTCATGTGTAGAAGTTCACGCAAGTGAGGAAAGTTCTCTGATCGTCATTCACTTGGGAGTGGCCAGAAACGATTCTTTTACATATGACTCAAGCAGCTCACGACTTCCGGTCTTTGACCAAGTATCCTCTGGGTAGCCTAAGAACATCCCTTTGAAGGCGAGCCAAAGTGAGAAGGCGAAATATTCCCTACATAGGGTTGTGCGCTGGGTTTGGGACCCGCCACGTAAAAAACAGTGCCAATGAAAACTAAAGGACAGCTTCGGATGAGAGACCTCCTTTTGATGATAAAATCGTTACATATGTATAATCACATATAGTACATCTATTTTTTAAATATTATATTATTTTTATTCTCACCCCACATCAGAGCATAGTTAAATATTTACAGTGCTCTCGAACACATTTATCACAACCCACACCTTTGTACCGCCAGTTACCACAAGCCAACAAAGCTAAGTGCTTTGATCATACCTTTGTTGACATTTGGTAAAGAAAAAATGTTTGCACATGAGCACACGCATGTCCGTTTATATATATTTATATATGTATGTCCGCATATATGGATACAGAGATGCATATTAGTAATTTCTGTTCCGAGATCACCGGTTGTAACACTGTGTTAAAAATCCCATATATTTTTCAATTGTGCTGCTTGGAAATATTGCACATACTATTATACATATACATAAAATTGAAAGAGTAAAACTATAGAATCTAGTTATGGACTAGGAAGTCGATTATATACGGTAATAGTACATATAACATAACGTCTTTTTATACTCGTAAACAAGTAAAAACAGAAAAAACGTTAACTTCGGTTGCACCGAAGCTATAACGACCTACAAAATGCAAAATATTCCGTAAAAGAACTTGATTTTGGTCCGTCAGTTTTGTAGAAGCTTTATGCTTAAGTGCTCTGATTTGAACATTTTCTTCGCAAATTATACCGCTGCTTATCCGATAAGCAGCTTCTTTGGGAGAAAAAACGTGTGCAAAATTTCAGATCGATGTCCCAAATTGAAAGTTGACTTTTGTCCATTTCATCTTCTTCAAAGTAATCCCCTCCCACTGCAATACACTTATGGCAACGAATTTTCCAGTCAGCAAAGCACTTGGAAAAATCGTTCGTCGTGATGGCCCTCAGACCCTTCTTCGATACAGCTTTCATATCTTCAATTGAGTCAAAACCGTGTTCTCGGAGTGGTCATGTAAATTTGCTGAATAGCCAGAAGTTACACTAAGGTAAATCAGGCGAAATTATCGAACTTCTTTGCTCAATAAATTCAGACACAGTAAGAATCGAAGAATTCACTTTCAGAGGCTCACAAAACGACGCGTATCTCAAATACTAATACAAATTTTGACGTGAAATTTGGCACAGATGTGCAAAAAAAAATTTACCGATTCGAAAAACACGTGAAGTATAAATTAAAAATTCACCTTTCAATTAGATCACAGTAGTATATATGTATGTATGTATATATTATGGAATCTCCGACGCTTCCTTGTGGGTGTTGCAAATTCACTTGTTGGCAAAATTACATTCTAATATACTATACACTAATTTTATCTATGGTCATACAATGAAGTCTTCCAACTCTCGGACAGCATTTTTTTAACGCTTACCTTCTGCTTTAAAACTTGACGTTTACCTCTACGTTGTCAATAAGTTTGTATCCAATGAGCATTCTCTTGAACCCGGGATGGAAAAATCCCCTATAGTCTAATTACAGGTAAAACTGTGGATTCTTATGCTGTTCGAAGTCCAACTCAAACAAGTTTAGGATCGTTTTTTATTTTCTTTTTTGATTTTGACAACTCACGTCGGCATTGTTTGTTTACGTATCTCTAGAAAAACAGTTTCTTCTCAGCTAAGGGTCATTTCTGGCTTCGTCAATAAACAAAATTGTCGCTATTGGGGTGAGTAAAATTCTTGTGGGGTGTAACATTATGGGCCTTACCCTTATGTGTACCAACAATAGCGAGGGTTTTTAACGATGTAGACCGACCGGTTAAAATCGACGCGGAAGATCACTTATTTCCAATAACACGGTGCGCTACCACATGTTTCACGTCTAAATATAGAATGACCTCCAAGATCATGCGATTTATTGCCTCTAGATTATTTTCTCTGGGGGTATGTTAAATGAAAGATTTACACTAATAAATCAGCAACGCTAGATGTTGGAAGAAAACTATTCCAAGCACATTTCGAAATAACTTTGCAATTAACTCAGTTGACTAATAATTTAAATTCAAGAATAAAATGATCGAGCAATACAAAATTAGTTTTTGGTAAAATCAGACAGTTCTCTTGTTTTCTGCAGTGGACACTTATCCTACCTGTCCTAAAGACCATAATAAGTCAAACGTCCAGTGCGAAAATGAGGAGGAAAAGCAAAAATAACAAAAACCAGTTTCTTAATAAGATATTTATTATAGTCACTATACGTAGGTTTGCTATATATATTTCTGGCCTAATAATGTAAATAGGCATATTTATCAACGAAAATGGGGTTTTTTATTTATTTTTTATTTTTTTTTTTATTGTTTTTGCGCGATCGTATTTTTTCAGCATTTCTTTACACCAATCCACACGAGCCTTTGTTTGAGCGATTGTCAAATTGTGCGGGATCCAACGAGAACAAACCTTCTTTACGGCCAGGTGTTCATGCAATATCGAATGTATGCTGGTGGGAGAAATGCATAGGCATGCCTCTATCTGAAGGTATGTTACATGACGGTCTTGCATTATCAGTTCACGTACGGCATCGATGTTTTCTAGCACAACGGCTGTTTTTGGACGACCTTCACGGAATTCGTCTTTGAGCGAGCGTCGGCCACGATTGAATTCGTTGTACCAGTTTTTCACTGTGCTATAGATTTTAGTTCATCGATGCACTCTCGTCGTCCACGTCGAAAGTTGTGAAAAATTATCGAACGAAAATGTTCATTTTTTGGCCGAGATGAATTTTTTAATTGCCTGTAAATAAAACAATTCACGATTAAATGACAAAACGTTCTGAGTGATGTTGTGCTAAAAAATGTCAAACTTTCCAATGGAAATGTCAGATTGCACCTGGCAACACTTAGTGTTGCCCTAGGCCAGAATATATATAGCAGCCCTCGTATCACATTTGCTTTGCTGTCTATGCTGGGCGTACAAGCTGCATTCCACAAACTAAAGTTGCCACAAATTCTTACAGCATGACACTAACCAAATATTCTTCATTATCCAAAAAAAGGGTTGTGTACATTTGTATTAGGTAAACAAAGAGTGAACTACACACAATCGCTGTTATTTTTATGGTAAACATAGTCTGCTGTTGCATGTTACACGTATCAAATATCATTTAAAGCATTTGTCAGTACCTCAATGCCACAGCAGCAGTGATGTTAACCAATGGATATGACAGAACGTTTAGCAGCTGAAGTTACCAAATGGTACGCATAACACGAACATATAAAGGTTATAACAAGGGCCTCAACCTTAATCGGAGGTGTACCAGAAATACATTGAGATGAAATTAAGGCGAAGTGAAAAATTTTTCCAGATTATCTGGGGTTAATGTGGTTATAGTTAGTAGTATATAGCGAATTTAGCAAAAATACAACTAAAGAAAGTTGTGCAGCAGCTGAGCGGAAAATATTTGGCGAAATGGAATGAGAAATATAAAGTTATGCACAAAAGCTGAACGAAGCGCAAAAGCGTTTAAGTTAAAAAGTTGTGAAACTCACTGGGATGTTGGCACATTGATGCAACAGCACGAATGGCTGCATACAGCAGCTTATATTTTATTAATGTCATCATTAGTCGTATAGAAATTCCCCTGCGTGCTAAATATCACCACCTTTCTCACCTAACTTTATATAGGCACATCTCAGTTAACACACAGCGGCAACTAGTCACATTTACCGCCGTCATCTACTATGCCAGCTGCAGTACTTAATTTATATAAGTAGAGTATTTTTTTTAAGACTAATATATTCAGTGATTACATTGAATTGATCATTTTTTACAACCGTATTTGTACAGAATTCCATCCCTAATCTCACTTTTTCAATATCCTAATATCATATAAATTCATAGAACCTACCATAAATCATTTACATAATATATGCAATGTACATATGTATATCTGCATAGGGAGTAGGTTATTTCCCAAGTTAATTTTTTCGCTGACGCCCCTGAAATTTTACATAGACAAGCCTACGTATGAAAGTGGGATTTTACGATTATTTGTGTTAAATTCTTTATCTCCAAAGCAAATAAATCTGCAATTTTGAAAAAAAACTCAACATTTAGTATTCTAAAGTTCTGATTGGCTTTTTCCATGAAAACTTTCCTTTAAAAAGTTTACGCAGTTATAGCTACTATGCTTCGAATGTAGTAAGTATTCAATCAGTACACCATGTCGTATAAGCAACGTAGATTTTATAATGCACTTGTATGAATGCTCAATATATTGGCCGCGTTAGTTTAACTGCGTCTAACTTTTAAATGAATCTTTCTATCACAAGATTTTTTACATAGAGCGCTATATTTGCATTGGAGTTTGTTCAAATTGACTACAGTATACAAATTTTAATGCAAGTGATCAAGAAATAAAATGTTAAATATATATAGAATGTATATATGTTTTAGAATATTGTTCAAATTACAAAGTAAAAAAATGATAACCAATGTAGAATTGTCCGCCATATTGTCCTTATTTGCAATTTCATTCTTTCTTCGAAAATAAGTTATGGAAATCAGCAAAATCGGAACATAAACAAAATGATTCCTAGAGAAATTTAATATCATAATTTATTAAAAATATATACTATAAAAAGCATATCAAAAAATACTAAATATTTATCATATTTTTATATTTTCAGATCATGGCACTTTAGTGAAAGGAAAAGGCTAAAGGATACTGTACTATCCTAAGGAAAATATTGTGTCATGTTGTGTCCAAAAGAGCAGAAATATATTTTTGGATCTGCGTTTGACAACACAGCAATGCTCAGCGAGTAAGTTGCTAAAATGGAAAATCAAGTTTGCCTCTGAAAGTCAAACGTGTACGGGTAAATTTCCATCGTTCAGTACTATTCGAAGCTAACATAAGACCACATTACTTTCTTCATGCGAGAATTGGAAACACAAATATCCGGTATAGAGCAGACGATTGGTATTCATGGCTGCGATTCATGCAAACACAAAAGAGAGAAGCTAAAATCAAGTTGTGTCAGACGTTCATAGTTTTTGTTGGCGGTTCAATTTTCCTTAACAAGGAAATCCTGAAGTATACATACATATATGGACATGGCAACCACATTGGCCAACTTTGCGTAAGTTGGAAGAGAAGAGGTTCAGTACTCAAAGTAGGCTCACATGTGGTGAACCCTCTAAGAGACGAACATGCTGAACTACGTCCTCAGGCTGTATGATCAACGGTCTGCACGAGCACTACAACCATGAATAATGTGGAATGGTTCCACTTTGTTGTTAGGTGTAGTTAGGAGCAGTCTGTGCGAAATTATATAATACAACATGTAACCCTATTTTGTTAATTTTATGTGTTACCCCATTGTTAACAAAATTAATTATATACTGTAATGTAAAGTCAACTGAAATATAATAAATGATCTAAAACAGTAAAAAATAAGACATTAGTGATATTTACTCTTAAAGAAAAACTTCAAGGTAAGATCCTGCACAAACTTGTATAGAGTTTAAAAAGGAAAACACTTAAAAGGATAGCCCTTAAGAAAGTCTCATTGATACTCTAACTGCTATATCAAAACTATACCAAAACAATATCAGTTCCATAGGAAGTAGTATTAGTTTATAATATAAAATATTTCGACCAAAATGGCACATATCGAAATTTACTTGCATAATGATAACAAATGTTTAATACTACCCTATATTAAGAGGACAGTCTCCAAAATTTCTGTGTCTTTTCTTATGGTCGTCATTGCACTTTTTAGCGATTTTTTGAGCAGCAAGTAAGTTCGGAGGTTATATCAGATGTCCGACGGTGATTATCTCGCGTGTCTTCATAATCTCTACATATTTACAGCATTTTCCTCTTTTTAATTACAATCTTATTTCTTCTGTTTCTGAAAATTCTGCTGTTGCCTCGAAGCAATCAGCGTACGCCAGAGGTTTGGCAAACAATTGCTTCTGCGTGTTGTGGTTAAAAGACGCAGTCCCCAAATTTCCCAAGAATGCTATTTGCTTGTTTTGTTGGATGTTCATACATTTGTGTTTATAAGGAATATGATTGATGGTGTTGCAACACGAAACGGCAAATGCAACAGCTTAATACATTTTGCATTAGTCAACATTTGTGCATCGAAACTTGAAAATTAAAGAACTATTTCTAAACAATTGAAATATTTTCATAACTTTGTTTATTAGAAAATAAAAATTCCTCGTTTTAACAATATTTTCCTTAGAGATTATTTAACTCAATGTAAAGCAGAAATTAAAATTAGAAGCAGATTCTGAACGGAGCTAAAAGTTAAAGACTTGCAATCATCTATAAAAATACACCCTCATATTATTTCAAATATTGATTCTATGATTTCAACATTTTAACAAGATAGTAGGCGCCCTGCAACATATTGCTACAGAGTATAATAATACGTATTAATATAGGATTATATATATATAAATTTTTATAAATGATCAGGATGACGAGGCGGGTGGAAGTCCGGATGACTACCTAACTTTAGTAAAAATTTAAATATGTATCTTTACGAAATTTAATACACATGCTCCTTAGCCAAAAGGTAAAAAATTCGTAGATGGGCGTAATCGGACCACTGTCACACCCAAAAAGCGCCATTAATCGAAAACGTATAAAACGCCACAACAAAGCACTAAAATAGGATATGGTACTGTAGTTTTGCACAGACGATAGCAGTAATTAAGGGCATCTATGGGCCAAAAATGTTAAAACTGGGTTTCCTGTTGACTGTTTAGTGTGAAGGAATTCGGAATTCAATAACCGGAGAAAACTGTCAACACAGCCTTGATTTCTGACCTGCTTTGATGTGTTTTTTCGTCTGCGGCTCACCTTTGCCACTATATTCGGCCGATCAATTGTCTGTTTCCAGGTCGTAAGTATAGATCCAAGACTCATCTCCAGTAATAAATTAAAATATGATTCGTGAAATCCTTTTTGTCGAAAAGTATTGTTTCACAGTCGTAAACACGACGCTGCTTTTGAAAAATTTTGGTACCAATCTTGCTTACACGATGGTTTTCACTAATTTTTTCGATATTCCAATGATGCCAGTGAGATCTCTGACTGTTAATCTTCAATTCTCAAGCACCAATTCATTTAGTATATTGACGTGTTGGTCATCTGTTGATGTTGATGGCCTTCCTGGACTTGGTTCGTCGTCAACGCGTTCACAACTCTCTTTGAATTATTTGTATAAATCAAAAAAACTTGCTCGTGACAAACTATTATCACCGAAGACCTTTTCCAACATTTTCAACATTTCGGTACCAGAAATTTGATTCCGCACACAAAATTTAATGAAACTTCTTATTTGAATAATTTCACTTATCCTAAAAATCGCCGAAATGCTCTTTTGTACTTCAGAAAGACAAGTGTATATTAAACACTAATGATTATTATTTTCTAGATATATATAAATTAAAAATATATATGTCACTTTAAATAAATGTGTCTAAAAATTTATAACATTTACAAAATAAGTTATGGTGGCATAAAGACTACTCTCAAGCGCTTAATCGACACATTTTATGGAGCCTTGTATTTTCTCGACTCTCTCTTTTTCATAACGATAATGCACGCTTTATATTGCTATCATGGGGGAATTGTAAAATATGGAAAACACCTAAATATGTAAAATTAAACTGTTGTTGTTGTTACAGTTGGAAACTTTTATTTTCTTAATTTCGCACGCAACCTTTTTCTGATGCCTTCGATTGCTTTGCAGTAATAATGGCTGCTTTGGAGAGGTTGTTCAAGAGCTTTTGCTTGTGCATTTTCTACTTGATGGCACTTTGTTTACTGCAAATATACTATTTGATATTACGTTTCATACTTCAGTTACACTGGATTGATATCTTAACTATCTCTTTAGGGGCACACTCAATGCGCAACTCTGTTTGCAAATTGAATATCGTTTCTGAACAGGGGTCAGAAAAACTGCAAAATCTTAGTAAACGTTTTCCTTAGAGAGCACAGTTAATCATTCATTACTAATTTGTCAAATAAAAACTTCTGTGACATTTAAGTGATTTGAGTACACAATAGGGCACTAGTAGCATCCTTGCTACGGTAGTAAGCGCTAATAAATTTGAAGCACAAATATATATGTATGTATATTTAAAAAAACGTATGAAAAACATTGTCGCCCCCCTACCATAGTTTTGATTCCCGCGCTTGAAGGCTACTAAAACTAGCTAGATCATTTTAAGAGTTTGCTTTTGTTTGTACATCCGTTCATGATTTACCCTAATCACCATAAACGGCATATAAAAATTTTCGTTACGCTAGTATAATTTATGACGAATATGTCAGTCAATGTTTGTCTATTTATATGAATAAAATCTATATTATATATATATTAAAAAGGTGTCATATATCATTGTTATCGGTTTCTAAATTTAACAAGAACTTTCTTTAACTAGACTTTGCTGCAAAAATTCCCAAAGCATTCCATCATGAATTACTCTTCTGATAATCTGAAGATTTCATAATGGCAAAAGGCTCCATTAATACTGACTTGTGGATTATTTTCACCTGCGTTTTATTGAACTTCACACTTTATTCAGTTGAAAGAAAGTGTGCATCTCTTTTGCAAAACACTCCACTAAGTGTTGGCACTTTGTATTGTACATAAGTACATATGTGCGCTAGAGCAACTTTGAGTTTCTTGTTATATGGTAAATACTGGTATAAACCATGTACGAAGAAATTTTGCCTTTTTCATTTCGAATTTATATGTACTATTTGAATTTCAATTGCTCAATTTCATCTCTATACATTTGGTGCAATTTATTTGCATTGACTTACCAGCAGCTAAAGTATTTGTGCAAATACATGCATATCTTAAAAGCAAATACAAGCTTCTAGCCCTGTCGTTTACGTGATTCCCGAGTTTCCATTGAGAAACAAGTTTCCTGGCAGTCAATTTTACTTACGAAAGAATTCGACATCTCAACTTGGCAAAAATCCAATCCAAACTCAATCCTTAGGTATCTGATGTGGGAGTTTTCACTCCTCCTGCACTTGTTCCACTGTTTGACACATAGTCTGAGCTTTACGTCTTTCTCTTCGATAAATATGTGTGTAGATTAGATACATATAAAAAAACTTTTTTTTCCAATATGAAATGCATCGCCATTTCATTTCGGTGACATTGTACTACCGAATTTTACTTCTTCGCCGAAATTTTGCAAGTACAAAACATTTATATCACTAAGTTGAGTCATATGGTATATGTAGCGGTTGGTTATGACAACGCATAGGAAATGAGGTCGATGTAGATTTATATTAATATATCCAAAGCTTAAAAATACATTTTCTAAATCAGCGAAACCGCCGAATGTATAACTAATACGTTTTCGACGAATGATCGAAACTCTAGTATAATATTTATTTTATCTGATTGAAAGATTATAGTTTGCTGATTTAATTATTAACGAATGTTCTTGAAAACACAGGATCAGTAAAAAAAATATTACGAAATACTTTAAATTAAATTTTAGTCGAAACTTCAATTCAAGCTTTTTTAATAAAAATATTTTGAATTGGTTAAGTTCTGGCTACAAGTCAATAAACTTACTAACAAGAATTCATATAATTGCTTTTCCATTTATTTAGCTTTTCATTCCATAATTATAATGAATAATAATTTAGATTGCTGTGGTTTTTGAAATAGGTCTTAAGTGGACTGCGGTTGGTACAATACAACTATTTGTGTATGTTAAAAGTAGCAGTGACATACCACAACAAATTTGACAAGATTTTTTTAATGAAGTTCATCTCCGTATGAAAATTTCAAGACGATACTATATTTTATTTCATATGATTTTCGAATTATTTAAACGTATGTCAATGTAGTCATCATCACAGCATAAACTGAATTGAATTTGAAATTTTTATCTGAACAGTATTATTTACAACTCTAACAAACTTAAACTCAAGATTTATTATGGCCAATGTATCCATTTGACACAATTAAAATAACATGTATTGTTTTTATGCACCATATACCACATGCATGAAAATTTTTTTTAAGATATCCTTTGCATATAAAGCTTTCAATAAAGTAATGCTATAAAGACCAAACATAACCCTTTTAGAAATTAACATTAGGCTCCTTGGATACTATCATAAAAGTATGAAGGTTGGAAATAAGTACTTCATAGTGAAAAATAGATGGAAGCATAATAATTTCGTTCACATAACTGACAATTGCAATGCCCTTAAATTGGAAATATAAGTGAACGGGGCGATATTAATTGAGATAACCATGACCAATTCTCTCTCGAGTAAATATTAAAAGATCACAAACAAACTTTGAATTAATGCCCTTTGAAAACCAAAGCAGAGTACTTACTTACGAAACAAATTTAATTATTTTGGTTTAATTCCAAACTCGGGAAATCACATAATGACATTGTAAATTTTTAAGAAGTGCCTATATTCTACTTTGTATCAATATTTAATAATGAATTATCGAAACCGATAGAAAAAACACATATAATTTTTCAACATTCTGTCAATGCGGGCGTAATCGACCAAAACTGGTGAATCAAAAATGGTTAGATTGGGAAAATGTATAATGTTAAAGAGGGCAATATTGCACGGTAACTATCGGACAACAACATATGTAAAAACCTACAAAAAGTTTTAATTGTAGAAGCTTCTTTATTAAGTGTAACTTAAATATTCGAAAGGATAATTGATTATCAATAATAATTACGTAAGGCTAAAAGGTTTTTTTGTCAGTGAAATTCTTCCCTCATGTTCCCTCTTAATTCAAAATAAAATCACGTTAGTCATTGAACTCAGCGTGCACCAAGGTCAGCTCATTGAAGGATTAAAGTAAAAAGCATATGGAAATTCCATTTTATGTACTTTCAGCATAAAGGCGAGGTTCAATGGATTGTTGCAAAAATTAAAATATAAAATTGTATAATACATATAGTATGTAATGTATGATGCAGCCTACGAGCATATACTTAATAATTTCTTCCAACATTTATTTACACCTTAAATTGCCATTGAACACCATTATCGTTAATTGATGAGTAATCTACATTTAATTGGTGGATATTTTCCGTTTATAATGAGTTGACTTCTCATGCAAGTAATTAGTTTGTACATTTATTTATTCGTTATAACTAAACTGATTACAATATTTATACTGGGAGGTAGTAATTTATAATAGGTCAGCTATTTGGACAGTTTTAAACTATACATCGAACTAGGAGGATATTTGTAATGTTTCAAATATACTGAATTATATGCGGAAAGTAGTTTAAAACAAATTATTTTGTTAAACATTTCTTTACCTAATAACAAGTACATTTATTAATAATTACAGTAATACCCCGACTTACGCTACCCCGTTTTACGCGAATTCGAAGATACGCGGTTTTTCATTTTGATTGCCGCGCGCATCGGCTCTCTCGCTCCGCCCACTCAGTGTTCAATTTGCGACAGGTTTAAACGTGTTCCGCGTGAAATTGTTTTAAGTGCGCAGTGCGTTTTACTTATAATTTCTAATTATGTCGTCTAAAAGAACGAAAAATGAGTCATTTGAGCCTAACAAGAAAAGAAAAACACTGTCTTTGGAGTGTAAACTGAATATAATTAAAGACTTTGAAGCAAAAATGAAAATTTGTGAATTGGCAAAGAAATTTGACCTACCGGAATCAACAGTCCGAACGGTTGTAAAAGGTAAAGAAAAAATTATGACCGCTGTGAAAGACTCTCAATCTTTGAATTCAAGTATCATCCGTAAGCGTCACGGTATTATCGCGCAGATGGAAACATTGCTACAGTCATGGTGTGATAATCAAGTAAGAGTGAAAAATTGTCCTGTTGATCAAAATACAGTGTGCTTTCAAGCAAAGAAGAAGCTGGGGAGGCGGCTGAAAATGAAGTGTTTAAAGCTAGTAACTGCTGGTTCAGCCGATTTAAGAGTCGTTGTAATTGGCATAGCATCGCAGAGAGTGGAGAAGCGGCAAGCGCTGATAAAGAAACTGCATCTCTCCATCCAGAAAAACTCAAAACAATGATAGATGAAGGTGGCTACACTAGTCAAACTATTTTCAACGTAGATGAAACAGGTCTTTTTTGGAAGAAAATGCCTAAAAGAACTTTTATTGCGCGTGAAGAGAAAACTTTTCCAGGTTTTAAAGCCGCTAAGGATCGATTAACAGTGATGGTTGGTGCGAATGCAGCTGGAGATTGTAAATTAAAACCTCTCTTAGTTTATCGCTCAGAAAATCCAAGAGCCTTAAAAAATAAATCTAAAGCTGGTTTGCCTGTCATTTGGAAGTCTAATGCAAAAGCTTGGGTGACAGCTTCTCTTTTTGAAGACTGGTTTGGCCATCATTTTATTCCTGAAGTCGAACGTTACTGCCGATTAAAAGAAATCCCATTTAAAGTGATGCTACTAATTGACAATGCGCCAGGTCATCCTCCCGCAACTCTAATTAATTTTGATCCACGTGTGGAAGTTGTATTTTTGCCACCAAACACTACCAGCTTGCTTCAACCAATGGACCAGGGAGTCATTAAAACATTTAAAGCTTACTACACAAGGCGGTCATTTGCACATCTACATGAAGCTATGAGACAAAACAATGAGCTTTCTGTTAAAGACTTTTGGAAGCAATTCAATGTTTTCGATGCTGTAAGAATTATTGGACAATCTTGGAATGAGGTCTCACAAAAAACTCTCAATGGTGTCTGGAAAAAACTGTGTCCATTTTTTTTCACCTCTGAAACCCAAGGAGAAACCATTTCAGATCCTGAACAAATCGATAGCATAATAGAAGAAGTGGTCGATATCGCCAAGCAATTAAATTTAGAGGTCGATAATGATGACGTTCAAGAATTGCTAGATTCACACAATCAAGAGCTAACAATTGACGAGGTTATAGAAATGCGTAAGTATGAGCAAGATATTGACCAAACTGATTCGCTAGACCCAGTTGAATCGGTAAATCAAATGACAATTGCAAACTTAACAGAAGGGCTCAATTCAATTGAAAAGGGGTTACAAATTTTAGAAAAAATTGATTCTAATGAAGAACGCATTTCTACTACAAAACGAGGGATAAAAAAATTACTGGTATGCTACGAGGAAATTTTACGTGAAAAGAAGAAAAATTTAACTCGTCAGGCAATACTGTTAGAATATATGAAGCCTTCGACATCAAAATAACTTCGGTTTAGCTTACTTTATTCATAACAATGTAATATTTTTTTATTATCCTACACTTTATTAAACATTTTTCTTCTAAATTATTGTTTTCTTTAAACTCTGGTCCCGATTAAACAAACTTTATATGTATTTATATGCAACGTTGAACCCCGACTTACGCGAATTCGACTTACACGGCAACCGCTCGGACCCACCTATCGCGTAAGTCCGGGGTATTACTCTATATAATTGAAAATTTTTTCTGGAGAATGGACAACCAGAGGGATAAAAAAATAAATATATACGTAGAATTTGCAAAGGCAAAGGTCGGTTTTCAAGACAAATATGAGAATTGGTCTTTGCTAATCTTGTTCCTGATAAATGAGCCGGCCGTCGGCGCATATGGCTGTATTCATATTATAGAGACCCAAAACTTATATTCGGTATATGGAGTACAGAGGATTAAATTGGTTTATTTACTTAAAGGACCAAATCAGAATTGTTTAATTTGTGGAATTGTTTCTCAATATTATAAACGAAATATTATTATCGTAAAACTGTAGCGAAGTTCACCAAGAATTTCGTTATATGCTTAATAGGTCATTACAGACTGTGCATTGAGTTTCTGCCGTTTTTGTGGAAAATCTTATAGTTACCCTTTTTGGTAAAACAACATCTTTCGGAGAAACAAACAAATATTCGATTCAGTTTGTGTTCGCTTTAAATTGTGGCCCTCAACTAGAGCCAGTGTGTTTTACCCTTATCACGAGGCTATAAACTGCAGTTTCTCCTACTTGTAGATATATCACACATTGCTAAGCCTTAGGTAAGGACAATCTTTTTTTGTAAAAAAAAACTAACAAATTTTACATACAAAAAATTATATATATTATGTGGTAGTTCGCTATTCGGCTCTTTCACCTCTACTTTATTGGCTGGTCATTCGTGTTTTGTAAATACGTTTGTGACATAATGTGTGAATAAAAGCTGTATTTAATGTATAAGTATACGACTAGTCATTTGGTGACCAAAATCAAGTCGACCAAACCAACAGTCGTTTACGGAAATTTTGCTCCGAAATGTATCGTTGAAAGAACAATTTCTTACATATTACGCCCCGCTATATTGCTCCTTTTTCCAGAAAATGAAGTAGAAAAATAAAAGATTTTTGTAAAGTTTCCCTTCTCAGTTCAATATTACACATGTTGTCTCCTATTTTTTCCACTGCTTCGCTGAGGGTTGTTCCCTAGTGGCCAATTACACTTCCTTGTGAATTGAGCTTCGTTATTTACCTTTTCATTCTTTGGGTATATACATATACGTAATAATATCTTTGTTGCTTTTTTGACACCCGGTATCCACTATTAACCTACAAATCTATATTTATGATATGTTGGTTTGAAATAAACTTTGTTCTTTTTTAACTCCATCTTCAATTTTGTGGCTGTCCAACTTGTTGATTTAATTCTGTTTAAATATTATAAAGCAGTAATATTTATTAATTAAATTTAACCTTTACTTCCTCTAGCTCATTTGTGAACCTTTTGCATTCTTTAAAACTAATCAATGTGACGAGCTGAGTCGATTTAGTCGTATCTGTTTGTTTGCCTGCCAGTGTATACGCGAACTGGTCTCTCGGTTTTTGAGATATCAGTCTGAAATTTTGCGCATCTCCTTTTCTACCCAAAAAGTTGTTCACTTGTCAAAACTGATTTCGTACAACTATAAAATATAGCAATGAAAACTGAACGATCAGAACCAAAAGCTTGTAGGGAAAACTCGTTTAGTTCAAAAGTGTCTGTACTAAATTTGGCATAGATTATTCTCCGAAGATAATCTTCGAAGAAATTGTTCGGATCAAATTACTAAAGCATTTAGCTGTCAACGAACTGATTGATCAATTCAATGTATCTTCACCAAATTTCACATATATTATTATCTAAGGCATCGCTAAAGCCTCTGAAGGATATTTTAGCTTCGGTGTTTTTTCTTGTTTTAAATTTGCATTACACACAAATGCATGACGGTTATAATAGCTAAAGAAGATATATAAATGATAAGTGTACAATTAGTAGTAAGCATAAGACATTTATGCAGCTCACAAGATAAAGTTAGCTTAATACTACCCTATTCATTCCATTGTTCTACAAGCCGCCGTAAGTTGCAAACTAATTTGTATCGCAAAGTTATTAGCTTTACTTTCGATCTGATTTGAATTTAAAGCGTTAGCAATCGGCAAAACCTGTGGGCGATAATTCGTGCGACTACGTGGATTCTACCATCGTCCAAGATTGCCTGGCTGCACTTATGCTATTCAATTTGCCAAAGTTCAGTCTTCCAACTTTTATTTGAAGTGCTAATTAAATATGCCCAAAGGCTTCATTATTGACTTTTGTATCTGCTTAATTTTTATTCCATTGAACAATTTCATTTTCATCGAATATTCACATTCTTTTTTGTATGTAGTACACTAAAACATTATTAAGAGAGATAATAAAAAGCTTTTACTTTTCGTATAAGTTTGGTGCGTGTCAAAATGGTAATATTTTTTAATCTTAGTTTACAACTTCAAGTCTGAATTTCAAACGTTCCTCATTGTTCAAAGTTCTTCTTAAGCAACTTATGTTATCAGTAAATAATACTTTTATATCGTTGCATGTTTTAGCATTCCATGCAATTCTTAGCTATTCACCTAATTTCAGCATACCTACTATTAAGTTATTTGATATTTTTATTCGCCGTATGGTTTATCTTTCCATTTCTTGCTTAGTAACAAAGCTAAGGAAAAGTTATTAGTACTGTTTCATTAAAAAGCATTTGTGGAAAATTTTTACGACACGAATCGATTGCACAGAGTTAAAATTTAGTATTATATTTGGGACATACTTAGTAGTTGCAGACTTGATTTGATCCATTATAGGCACTGGGGCACTATATTTCTAGAGAGTTCCGCCCTCTTAATTTATTTAAGATGTTTGTATGTATAAGGTGGGCTAATGTAAGCATGAACCTGGGTTTGAGTTCAAAGGCACACTATTAAGAAGAGAATATGCTCTCTGATTTTTATAATATCAAATTAAATAGTCGATATGGCGTCACTTCCCGTAATGTATCACACACAGGGAATGTATAAAATTGGATACCTTGTGCACAAATTACCATTAATGTTATTATTATCATTAACACTCCGTACGAAAGAAATATAATAGTTTACTTAAAGAGACCACATAACCAATCGAACCAATATACTGCTCTGAATATTTATAAATACATGTTGTTTTTGGTTCAGTAACCCTTCTCTTGCTCAACATCATAAAATATTTTGGCTTTACTTTCAGTTTGTTATAATCGTAGACAACTTAACCCTAGAACACACACCCAGAAAATACCACGTAAACACACACCAGTGATACGTTTGTACCCGGGACCTTATTTTGCGGGTCTTTTAATGCTTATTCAACCGATTCTATGATTTTTTTGAAATGTATATTTTAATATATAACAAGTATTTTGTCTTTTGTTTCTTTAGAATATTCCTACTGGTTCCAGCGATATGGGCAAATATAGTCAGGACATGCAACAGTGGATTTTTGTTTTTGTTGTTGTCCTGATAAATGCAAAACAAAATAATATAATTTATAATAATATATGTACTTGTAGAGTAGCAACGAATACACATTTTGGTTTTTATTTCATTGAAATATTCTACCTGCTTCAAAAGATATGTGCAAAAAGGTCGCGCAAGGTATGGGTACGTACATAGGTAGCAAATACATTGGTATAACTGGTTTTTGTATTTTATATGCAGCTGCAAGGGTTGTTTTCACACGAGGTGTTGTTATAAATGCTGCCTGTTGATATTTTCATTATTGTTTTGGTGCTCAAAAGTGTAAGAAGTGAAAGTATAAGTGAAAATAAATATAACTGAAACTATAAATAACTGGAAACGAAATGACTTCAAGAAGAAACGAATATTTATCAAATGCAGCATATAGAAGGTAAAAAATGTAAAATAAGCAACAATGTAAACATGTACTAATTTTTTTTATTATGCAGGCTAACTGAGGAACAGCGAGAATCATATATACAATCTTTATTTCATGAAATTTGTGACGATGACGCTCCCTATGACTTTGACTCAGAAGATGAAATTCAAATCAATGACATTGAAATTGCTGATGACGATGCTGAAGTTTCGCAAAGTGCCGCAGAAGTATTACCTGATTATGAGGATGATGAAGAAGACGATGAAGAAGAAGAGGTAGAAGAAAATAATGAAATAATGAATTACCTGGTAGTGCCGAAAAATTTATTGCACGTGATGGTACTGAGTGGATGAAAGAACCAAATATAAGTCGTCAGGCACTCAGACAAAATATTATAAGAGAACGTTCTGGATCAGCTAGATGCACTGAAATGTTGTCAATAGAGCAAACATTCAAATGTTTCATGACCGTTGAAATGGCTGATATAATTATGCGCCATACAAATAAGTTAGCAAAAGAAACTTATAATGCTTACAACAATGCGCACCCAAACACAACTCTTAAGTCATTAACGCCTGTGTCAAATACAGAGCTGTATGCATTTTTTGGCATACTTATTATGGCTGGTGCGAACCATAGCATTGGAGAACATGTTCGAGATTTATGGAGCGTCAAAAACTATCCTCTATATCGCGCTACAATGGGAGTCAACCGTTTCTGTTCGATATTGCGGTTCCTAAGATTTGACGATAAAAACACTTGTGAAACACGCTTACTATCTGATAAAGCAGCACCGATCAGTGAGTTGTGGACGATGATGAACAATAATATTGCTGCACATTACAAGCCCATGCTTGACGATTGATGAACAATTATTTCCTTACCGTGGACGCACACGGTTTACGCAGTACATATCGTCAAAACCTGCTAAATATGGTGTCAAGGTTTGGTGGATTTGCGATGCCACAAATGCATATCCACTGCATGGACAAATATATACTGGCCAAGCAGAAACTGGTAGGGAAACGAACCAAGGCGAACGAGTGGTGAAGGATTTGTCTGCCAAATACCAAGGAAGTGGCCGAAACATTATAATGGACAATTTGTTTACGACCTTGCCAGTTGCAGAACTGCTTCTCACCTGGAAACTCGTTGGAACTTTGCGCAAAAACAAATCATATATTCCTCAAGAAATGAAGCAGAACAAAAACAGGACAATTGGTTCAACGACATTTGGCTTCAAAAATGATGTGACAATGTGCTCTTATGTTCCCAAAAAAAATAAAGCAGTAATTTTGCTTTCGACCATGCATAATGATGCTGAAATAGCTGACAGTGGGAAACCTGAAAAAATTGAATATTATAATCGTACCAAAGGTGGTGTTGATCGAATGGACCAAATGTTTGCGGAATATCCTACAACAAACAAAACGATGGTCACTAACGATGTTCTTCAACATGTTGGACATTACAACTCTTGCAGTCTACATTGTATACGATTTGAATAACCCTATGTTGCCTTGGAGAACAAACAACAAGCGTAAAGCCCGGGTCCCACTATCGGCGCAAGTAGCACAATTTGTACCGATTTTTATTGGTCTACATCGGCGCAAAATGCCAAAACAAAATTGAGTCAATTTCTAGCAGTCACATTATCGGCGCATATTGTGTCATTTTTTATCGGCGCATATCGGCGTTAAATATTCTGCTACGATAATCGGCGCAACGCGGTCACACTGTTGTGCTCAATCAGCTGTTTGCAGCAACAGTTTTTATTTATTTTAAAACATGGATTATTTGAAGAAGAAAAAAGTTGCAGTTGCTCTTCTTACTATTGCAACATTAAAGCTGAAAAAGAAACATCAAAAACGCAAAACAAATCCTAAACAACGTAGTATCTGGGTGAGAAATTGGCTGGAAAGAAGAAATACTAATGGTGCATATGAAACGACTTTACGTGAATTTCGAGAAGTTGATAATCAAAAGTTTCTTTTTAAAAGTTACGTGCGAATGAATGAAAACAATTTTAATGAGTTACTGCAGCTAATTTCCCCACTGATTAAAAAAAGAGATACATGTTTTCGTGAAGCTATTCCAGCAAGTCATCGTTTGGTCTGCACTCTCCGCTTTTTGGCCACGGGCGATAGCTACAAAAGTCTTTCAGCTTTTTTCCGTATTGCCCCAAACACTATCTCAAAATTTGTTCCTGAAGTTTGTGATGCGATTTACAGTCAACTTCGAAATACTTACCTGAAGGTAGGAACACATACTTTACCAAATCCATATGTATATTTTTCATATTTCCCCTTATTTAGATACCTTCAACAAAAGAAGAATGGGCTGAAGTTGCTTCGAAATTCGATTTATTATGGAACTTTCCTAACTGCATAGGAGCAGTTGACGGCAAGCATGTGGTCATGATCGCACCAGCAAAATCAGGAAGTACGTTTTACAACTACAAAGGAACTCACAGCATAGTGCTTATGGCAGTTGTTGATGCCAGTTATAAATATTTGTATATTGACGTCGGCTGTAACGGGCGTATTTCAGATGGTGGTATTTTCAGTAAATGTTCTCTGCAGCATGCCCTCGATACGGATTCTCTAAATTTACCTCTAAATTTACCTCCTCGTCATTTATTAGGTCGTGAAATGAATGTACCTTTTGTTTTAGTGGCAGACGATGCATTTAAAATGCAAAATTATTTGATGAAGCCGTATCCTGGTCGCATTTTATCTGGTAGCAAACGTATTTTTAACTATAGGTTATCAAGGGCTAGGAGAATAGTCGAGAACGCATTTGGAATCATGATGAAGCGCTTCGAAATCTTTTCACGACCAATAAAGCTGAATCCAAATAAAACAACGAGAGTGACGTTAGCATGTTGCGCATTACACAATTTTTTAATGACAAAAAATATAAGTTATGCTACTGGATTGGTAGATAGCTGCACTGAGGATGGAAATATTATTAAAGGTGCACGCGTTAATATTTCCATACCTACCTTTGAAAGTGCCACAGAGCATAAATCAATTTCCTACATAAGCAACGAAGCAAAAACTATTCGTGAAGAATTTGAAAACTATTTCATGTCACCAGACGGCGAATTGCCGTGGCAGCATAAATTTATATAACAAAGCAGACACTTAACAGAATATATGCACTTTTCATAATCTTTAAATAAATTGTATTTATTTGTATTTATAAATCAACATATTATGATAAATTTTCCTCATCTTGTTGCAAGACAGCATTCATAGCTACTTGAATTAATTCCGCGTGAAGTTTATTTGCTGCTCTTTTATTTCTTTTTGATAGTTCACGCATTTGCAGTGCAAGATACATGCCCACTCCATGCCAGTGGTCTTCTTCTTTATTTAAAAATTGAATTGCGGTCTCCATTGCATCTGTTGTCACTGATTCATCAGTTGCAGAGGGTTTGGATTTTGTGTCACTTCGGGCAGCTGTTGGTGGTGGCGTTACATCTGCATCCACATCTAGAGTTGAGACGGACGAACTACTCTTGCAGCGATCATGCAAACAGTAGAATTGCATAGCTGACCAAAACGGCCAATGTGGCAAAGCTTTACCGGCCGCTTGGCCTGATTTAGTTGTCATTTTTTTCTTTACATTTGAAAATGCCGTTTTTATATTCGCCCATTTTGCTTTGCATCCGTCAACTTCTTGGGTTGGAAATTTCTCCACGATGTCATTCCAAGCTTTATCTCTTTTGGCGCGATCTTTATATTCTGGGCAGGAATATTCCCAAATACAATTGTACATTTCAATGGCCTGTATCAAATTTGTTGTGCTTTCATTTGTCCATGATGACACTATTTGTGTTTTTTTTCGTCTTTTTGTTTTGCTGGGTGTGGAAGAAATGGTTTCGTCAATCACATTGTCCATAATACCTTCAAAAACTTCGTCGTCTGAATTCATTTCTAAATATTATTAATTAATTACTTCATATAATAATGCATTTTAATTTTATTGTATGCAACTTACCGCACCTATGTTTTATTTACATATGTTTGCAACCAGTAGAGATGTCGAAGATCGATTAATCAAAGACCTTCGACTCGATGTTTTTGTCTATTTTGTTTTTTCGATTGGAATCGGGAATCAATTCAAAAATAATGACGATTAATGTGGAATTTTTTCAACTTCAAAATTTAAAAATTATTGATAAAGATTTTTCAAATTAATACTTAAAAATTTGCTGAGAAATATTGAGACATTGGTGTTGATTGGAGAAATTGTTTCAACTTTCGAATTTAAAGATTATTGAAAAATTGTTTCAAATTAATGCTTAACAAGTAAGGAAGGGCTAAGTTCGGGTGTCACCGAACATTTTATACTCTCGCATGGTAAAGTGATAATCGAGATTTCATAATACGTCATTTACATATTTTTCAAATACCGTATTTTTGTAAAGTTTTATTCCGCTATCATCATTGGTTCCTAATGTTTATACTCGTATTATACAGAGAAGGCATCAGATGGAATTCAAAATAGCTTTATATTGGAAGAAGGCGTGGTTGTGAACCGATTTCACCCATATTTCGTACATGTCATCAGGGTGTTAAGAAAATATTATATACCGAATTTCATTGAAATCGGTCTAGTAGCTCCTGAGATATGGTTCTTGGTCCATAAGTGGGCGGCGCCACGCCCATTTTCAATTTTTAAAAAAAGCCTGGGTGCAGCTTCCTTCTGCCACTTCTTCCGTAAAATTTAGTGTTTCTGACTTTTTTGTTAGTCGGTTAACTCACTTTTAGTGATTTTGAACATAACCTTTGTATGGGAGGTGGGCGTGGTTATTATCCGATTTCTTCCATTTTTAAACTGTATATAGAAATGCCTGAAGGAAACGACTTTATAGAGTTTGGTTGACATAGCTATAGTAGTTTCTGAGATATGTAAAAAAAACTTAGTAGGGGGCGGGGCCACGCCCACTTTTCCAAAAAAATTACTTCCAAATATGCTCCTTCCTAATGCGATCCTTTGTGCCAAATTTCACTTTAATATCTTTATTTATGGCTTAGTTATGACACTTTATAAGTTTTCGGTTTCCGCCATTTTGTGGGCGTGGCAGTGGGCTGATTTTGCCCATCTTCGAACTTAACCTTCTTATGGAGCCAAGGAATACGTGTACCAAGTTTCATCATGATATCTCAATTTTTACTCAAGTTACAGCTTGCACGGACGGACGGACAGACGGACGGACGGACGGACAGACGGACGGACGGACGGACAGACGGACGGACAGACAGACATCCGGATTTCGACTCTACTCGTCGCCCTGATCACTTTGGTATATATAACCCTATATCTGACTCTTTTAGTTTTAGGACTTACAAACAACCGTTATGTGAACAAAACTATAATACTCTCGTTAGCAACATTGTTGCGAGAGTATAAAAATTTGCTGAAAAAGAGAGATATTGGTGGTGATTGGCGTATTCGATCGGTGCTCAAGTGCCCGATAAAAATCTGCGCATTTTTCAATTTTTATTGCTCTTTATCAAACATTATAGCGTTCACATTATCGGCGCAACTGGGTCGATTTTGGTTGTGCATTGTAGGCCCAATATCGGCCATGATTGTCGCATTTCATAATATTTAATGCGGTCACATTATCGGTACATGAAATACGCCGAAAATTGGTACCTTGCGCCGATAGTGGGACCCGGGCTTAAGCAGATCCTGCGCAGCTTGGTTGAAGCATTGTGTATGCCCATTATTGAAGCCAGAGCCATAAATCTTCAAGTAACGCGAAATTTTTCGACTAAAATTGCTATTGAAGCATATTTCAACCGACCGGTGGAATCAATGGTGTCAACAGCAGCATCAACATCTGCCGCAGCGCGCACGCCAAAACCTGTGTCCGGATCTTGCTATTTATGTTACGCACAAGAGGAAAAACGCCGTAGAAAAACCAGAAAGCTGTGCGCCAAATGTAAGAAGCCAATGTGTCTTGAACATTCGGTCACATCAACAAATTGCTCTATTTGCCATGATTTTCCTTAGATATAAGATGCATTTTTATAATTTTTATAATAAAAGTCAATAATATAAAGTGTGAAATGAATATTTTTTAATTTTTCAAATAAAAAAATCTATGTACATATGTACTTAAGTATATAAATAAAAATGAATCGCCAAAATGTATGTACGCTCATAACTCAATAACGCCTGAACCAATTTGGCCAATTCTTCTTCTTAAATGTTCGTTGAAGTTCAAAGATGGTTTCTACGGCGAGAAAAATCCGAATAATTTCCGGAAAACCCCTAAAAGAAACCTTTTTCTTTTCCCCATACAAACGTTGTACATATGTATGTATATAAAAATGAATGTTTGTTTGTTAGTAACACTAAGAGAACGGTTGATGAAATTTTTAAAGGTTGTTTGTTGTGGATCGGGAAAGTTTTAGAAACAAATACCTTATACTTTTCGTGAGGAGAAGTCGGAAAATTGGACAATTCCAAAAATTAACATTTTTCATACACATTTTTTTCAATTTTTGTTTGTTTTGTTTTTCAATATTTTGATTTGTAAATTATTTGAATCGTTCAATTGCGGTCGCTTGCTTTTTTATTCCGGCTATCCAAAGGAAAAATTATTGAAAATTATTCAGTGAAAACTTTATGTGTGTTTCAGTGATCAAGTGAAGTGATCAATTACTGATTGAAATTTTTTACGAAGCCACGAAGAGGTCGCGCTAATATTTGTCGGCGTTCTTTTTGCCATCAACGTATGGCAGCCCATAGAAAGGAAAGAAGTACTCCCAAAATGCGATGACATACGTGCGGAATTATGGATCGCGGTCAATCAGCTAGCGATCGTAACGATATCACAGCACGACTTTTTAGACAATAGCTGCGATGTTTGATGGTCTTTGTCTTGAAGCA
Organism: Bactrocera tryoni; assembly: GCF_016617805.1. Classification (NCBI taxonomy): domain Eukaryota; kingdom Metazoa; phylum Arthropoda; class Insecta; order Diptera; family Tephritidae; genus Bactrocera; species Bactrocera tryoni. Next base: position 58,965,108 of record NC_052502.1, on the reverse strand, counting down.
ACCTATGGTATATATGGTGCTGTTAGATGCTGAATGTATTCTGTTGCGTGTTGCCGCACGCACACATTCTTCTTTGGATGCGGATGGTGATTACACCAGATCAAATTGATGAAATCATTTCAGCGGAAATTTCTGATTCAGAGATAGATCCAGAATTATACGAAGTGGTGAAGACCAATATGGTTCATGGACTTTGGGAACCTTACAATCCCACTTTAGTTTGTATGTCTGACAATAAATGCACGAAACACTACTCATGTGCTCAATGAGAAATGATGGATATCCACTGTATCGGCGTCGCTCACCAGACGACAATGGCAGAACATTTAGCATTTAGAGGCGTGAATATCGACGTTAACAACACATCGAAGTTGAAAACATATGGATCGTACCATATTCGCCACTTTTGTCTAATTCACATTCAAAACTCATGTCAATGTTGAATGTTGCAGATTGGTGGAATCGATCAAATACGTCTGCAAGTACGTCACCAAAGAAAGCAACATAGCGGTTATTGGCCTTGAACAATATGAGATCAGCAGTATCAAATGGGTTGATATGGTTTGCAATTCATGAAAGTTTTCCGACTGTTGTGCGTCTCGCGGTTCAACTTCATTTAAGTCATTGCGTATTGTGAATGGTACAGTGTGTGCAACTTTTTGAGAAGCATGCCAGCAGTTGCGTTTGCTGGAACATGCTAATCACTGGAAACAGACGAAGAACAATGCAATAGTTACTTCGCATGCCACTGAAGTTCGCGACATATCAGCCTTCAAGTTCGCGTTAATTATGGGATACGAAAAAATGACATTGCCGATGACATTTTACATTGTATTCGCTAAAAATTGGAAATGGGCAAATTTCGGTTGATACTTCCAGTGGTTTGATATCAATTTCACATCCCTTTTGTCAATTCACTTCAACGGAAGATGAACTCATCACGAATGTTTATCCGCACTTTGGCAAAATTATCGTAACTGCAATTGCTTGAGTGCACGCGCATTTTTAGTTGCCAAAAATACCAATGTTAATGACTTAAACTGGAAGATTCAAAGTCAAATTTCGGGAGGTTAGCGCTCATATAAATCGATCGATCGTCTTGACAAGAAAGACGAAACCGTAAATTATCCAGTGGAATTTCCAAATTCTTTGGAGAGCCTTGGTGGCATACCATCATTGCATCATTTGCGTCTCAAAGTTGGATCTGTCGTTATTATGTTTCACAATCTTCATGCGCCGAAACTGTGTAATGGAACCCGACTGATTATGACGCAGTTATCGAATACAAGGGACAGCCATTTCATTTCAAACGTATTCAATTTCCAGGGAAAATTGGCCAGATATATGTGGCGTGTTGATGAGTTGGAAACCCATCTTCTTTGAATATTTACGCACCAGAACAGAAATCAAAAAAATTATCGAAAATAAATAATTTTCGACACAATATAATTAAAACTTTTTTTCATTTCAAAGCATATAATTTCACGCAGGAAAACGGCTGCGGGGTCAGCTAGTAATATAAAAAATGTTTTTTTTTTATTATTATGAGGATTTTTACTATTGGGGTATAAACGTATCCCGGGTGTGTGTTTACGTATATAATGTGTTTAGAAGGCTGTAGCTCCTGAATCAATGGTCCGATCTGGTTCAAATTTTGAATTTGAACTCAAAACTAAATAATCTTCTTAGATCCTAAGTTAGCGGTATAGAGGTATAGCGGTTCAAAAGTTACAATACATTTGTACCCGGGTGTGTGTTCTAGGGTTAAAAGAAATATCAGTAACGGAAACATAGTATCAAATAACTAATAGGTGTAAGAATAGTAGGTAATGATCAATATGTGGCCCTAATAAAATTAAATTAATTAATAGAAATAACAAGGATGCGTAATAAGGCATGAATTTCTTTTGTTTATTAATTGACTTATTCTAGTATATGTCCTTATAATTAAATCTTCGGGTTCCCAAAGTGTGTGGTATCCCTAAGTATATGGTGTATACATGTATAAAGACAAAGGAGATGAAATTGCTTAAAAAAACTTTTTGATTTTTATGATATATTGAACAAAATGTTTTTAATATTTTAATCTGAAACCAGCACTTAGTTTTTATTTAATTTGTATTGTAGTTATAATTTTAAAAAATTCCAAGACGTTCTCAAAAACTGGGACTGTCTCAAAGTACCACCTTGCAGATTTTTAAAAAGGTATTGGGCTTAAGTCCGTATACAATAGTCGTAAATTTTCAGATTTTGTCTTGGAACAACCTGGAAATGACAAAGATTTTTTTAAGAAAGTTTCCTTCTCAATATTGTGTGCTTTCTTGCCTCCCGGATCTATTCGGTTTGTTAGTCTACCCCGTGTCTACCCTTTTAAAACACCTTTCATCGTAAATTTGTTTAACCTTTCTTACTGTTTAAGTATCTTCAAATAGTACTATGGGCAATATGTCACCAGACATGAAGTGGTTAATTAAACTGAAATTTATACTGCACATGTCTCATTTAAAGCAAAGGTCAAATTTTGTGTTGTGAATATGGAAGGTTGTACAATGTAGAACATAATTTAAATTGAAACATGTTTTATGAAAAAAAAGGAATGATAACACAGTACAACAGCTAATCTGGGGGGTGAGAAATTCCAAGCCAGGGAGATGGTACTAGGTCAGTATAGTAAAACCGTTCGTATGTGTCAGTTTTTTTTATGACCTTTTAAATTTTTTCCTTATCTAGATGTTTTTTCGCTTAGTTGTAACATTTTGGCAAAAACGTAGTTTAACATAAAAAACAAAAAAAAAAAATTCCTTTTTGCCAAAATGTTACAACTAAGCTAAAAAACATCAAAATAAGGAAAAAATTTAAAAGGTCATAAAAAAAACTGACACATATGAACGCCAAACCCTTTGAGGGTTTTACTATACTGACCTAGTACCATCACCCTGACTTGGAATTTCTCACCCCACAGACAATAATCCCAAAAATGTTCCACAGTGTAATTTAATCATCCGTCTAAAGTTGTTAATTGAACGTCAAAATGGCAATTTGATCAGTACTTTTCTCTTGTTTATGGAGGGAAATCTAGAATTTGCGACAATGGGCATGTCAAAATATCATGTGGGTCATATTCTGTATGAAAAAGCAGTTAGTACCATGGATACCTTGTTTGGTAACACCGGGGCACAATGTTTTCTGAGATTTACAAAGTATGATCGTTATTACGTGCTCTGTACAAGAGCGAAACGGTCACAGTGTACTACAACAGCAAATAAGCTACATTAACCGTACAGAGTCCGTTGTGTTTTACGTGAATTACCTGCCTACGAAGGCCTAAATTCACGGTGCTTTCTATTTCTAGATCAATACATTGCGTTGATCAGCGCTCCAAAGCATAAGTGCATGCACCTGCACCATACTCTGGAGAACCAAAGCATGAGTGCATGCACCTGCACCTACACCTTGGTTCCAATTGGTAGGGTGGGACTCCCTAGCCGCCTTGGTCGGGTTCGAGGCCGACCTAAAACCTCTGCCGTACTCTGGGTCCGGCACCCGGCCGCAATGCGACTCCCTGCCTGCATTTAGGTTTAAACCACAGCCACCACGATCTCCACAAAGGGCCAAATCCAATGAGCAGATTGGAGTTACCTCCAAGGGCTAACTGCTCCCCGTGGTACCAAGTTAAAGTCTTTGGTGTGACTTTTGTAACATTTGGCTACTACCAGTTTGAGCTTCATAGTATGTAATCCCAACTCATGACTGGTGACATTTGTCGCTTGAACAACAAATGTCTTTATATTAGGAATTAATATAAAAAACTATAATATCATTTCAAGCTGAGTATTATAGCACTTGTTCTGATTGCAAATGTCATACACAGTTCATGTGGATTTTAGTCGCCTCTTACGGTATATTCGGTTCCCCCCTACCCGCAGGGGGAACATTAACCGTACTGTCGGTTAAGCACATTACTCTTTAAATGTATTATATATGTACTTGCTAACTAAGTGTATGGGCGGTTGTTTGTTAGGCTACAAAAGTTAGCCGTTCAATGCATATAAAAGCAACAAAGCTCGGATAATATTTCGACAACTCTCATTTTAGCAGTTCCTTGGTCAAGCAGTGTGGATAAGTTCACCACATCAAGATGCTTTTGTCGTTCAATTTACTTAACATCAAGCTTAAATGCTTTTACTGGTGACTATAAAGAATTTATTAAAAAAGCACTGAATAAAAGAGCGGCAATGAAATAAGAGTTGTTGACGTATGAAACAAAACACACGATCCTATTGCAATAATTCCCGTTTTTCAAAGTGCTGTACGAATAAAAGGAAATTCGAAAGAGCAGAAACATACATACATACATATGTCGGCAACACTTTAGTACATAAGTTTTCAAAAATTATTTTTATCAATTTGTTTATTTGAAAATTCTGCACAGTTAAGCCAGAAGATCATTGGTACTGAAGCTTGTAAGATACTTTTAGGATACCAGAGTAGGTTTAGAAAGTCATTATATGATTTTGGAATTAAAAAGGCCTTAGTGGCAGCATTTTTTCAAAACTAATTAATGTTTAAAGCCTTTTTTGTTCAAATAAACTTTATATTTTCCTAGAGCAGTAAGCAAGTTCTTATATTGTTTTTGCTTAAATATCACCTAAAAAACAAGTTAAAATGTTTAAATATCCGTCTGAATCTAGTTTGGACGTTAAAGAAATCAATACTAAAATTATGATGATGTTCTTATATAATGAAAATTTATATACATAACTATATAAGTTCGATCGAAAGGAAAATCGTAAAATCAAATGAAGCTAATTTATATTTTTTTATATCATACTTTTTTAACAATTATTCTGAAGTTATTATCGTAACAAACATTAACAGGAAATTCCATTTGACTTTATGCCTTATAAATTTTATATTCCTCATATGACAGAGTTCAATGTATGAACACAGTATGGTATATTTGACGTATACTTATGTAACTTTAACTATGCATAACTTCCAGGGAATATTTTTATGAAAAAAAATCACACATTTTTTGTAGAGCGCAAGATTTTGTATTAGTGTATCCTGGTTTAAAAGTTGTAAAGGAATAATGTAAATAGTATTTCATTATCAAGCTAGAGGAAATATTATACCTTCTGCCTTGGGATACGTGCTTGTAGAAGAAATGAATACGCACAAGCAAATTTCATGTGCGAATGGGTGCCAGTTGCCAATAGTCTTTTCGGCATTTTATTGACAGGCTTATGTTTTACATATAATAGTATACACTTAGTATGAAGTAGAATATGATAATTGTTTCCACGAAATTTATCGCACGACATACTTTTTTAAGAGGATATGGGACAATGTAATACCGCCAGCATAAAAACATCATGGGAATATCAAAAACGTTTTTCGATATGCATTGCTTTGTTGGAATTAAATAGCAAAGCAGCGACATAGCGATGAATGTTATGGAAAATACATTAAACAAAACAATAAAATGTTTACTACCTCACATTCCAACGCTGGGAATGCGGCAAATTTCCATTAGCTTTTGGTTGCATTACTTTCCCCGGTGAGCGCATTAAAGGTTTATGTAACCTAACGTGCACAACATTGTCACTGATTTCTGTTATTTTCAATAATATGAATACAAACAAATAAGACGGAATTCTGTAACTTAGGGGTAAAAATTCAAACTGTGTTGAAATTTCACAACTTTCGTGTAATATATAGTATTGGATCGAGATTTTATCCAACAAATAACGTACTTTCATTGCGTGAAATGTCTAAAATGACATTAGCACATATTAATTTCATACTCAAATACGAATGGATTCAAATCTGGATTTCTAGACGGTCAACCATCTGCAGCTTTGAAACCAGGAAAATTGCTTTTAAGCCACTGCTGGTTTTTGCCTTGCTGCAATATCTTGTGCCCCATCGAAGGGAGTATTGCTTAACTGTGTCTTTCAAAACATCCTACTGGAACACTTTTGACAAAAGTAATATACATAGGTCTAACGTCTTTAAAAGATACTCCACACTAAAACAGTAGTTATACGAAATGTCTAGTGTAAGTAAATACTTAAAATAATACTTTTAATGTATTCTAGACATTGGAGTATCTTTCCGAAAGTTAAATGCGCACTCCATTGCTACATTTCTGTTATCTTTGGTGTGATTTGTCCATTTACAGCTTATTACAGACACACAGAGCATGTTCAATACGACTTAAAAATTCTAATATAAAATAATACGGTTAGGTACTATTTTCAAAAATTTTAGGCTTCCGTCCGAACATAAGCATATTGAATTGTACATAAGCAAATTGATAAAAGACTCAATAAGGCATTATGTTCCCAACAAAATTAATTGCAGTTAAATATTTTAAGAACTTTCACAAATGTAATAGTGAATCACGTTTAAATGTAACGGTGTCATCACATTTTTTCTCTTTCCGCTCCCTTTCCGTTCTTCGTACTGAACTTTTTATCATTGCAACCAAAACTTTATCAACTCGAAAGTTGGATTTTAATTTTAATGGATTTGCTTTTATTACATTTGAGCAATAAATATAATACGAAAATATTTCCTTTAATTTTGTGTGCACATATCTGGTTATATTTCAAATTCCGAACAATATCCAAACAGTAAATACTTGTATGTAAGTATGTTATTACTTGGACATTACCATTGTTAAAGGCGTTCAAAGAGTTTTGTGCAATAAACTATGCTTTCATTATTATCAAAGATTTCCATGATTTTATCTATCGATCGATACTGATTCTTGACAAATATTTTTATTGCCAAATTTTACCCTTTTAGTGCCGTAAACCGATTATTAAAGCTATAAAGGTAACAAAAATAGTTTCAAAGTCAGGAATTAAGTCATTCTCGTTAAGCATAGAAAAACTTCCTGATTAAGTGTAATCGATATTACAGCACTTGTAGTGTTTAGAGCTAATGAAAGTGATTTTACTTATAGCAGGAAGTTACTCTGGTGTCAAGCGAGGGTTGAATAATTTGTGTAAAAGTATGGAGTAATACGGATAGCCCGTTTAACAGAAAAAGCCCTGTAATGACACAAATGCTCCAGATGCAGAACATACAGACATTATCAATTATACTCGAATGCGAACAAAAATAATGTTGCCCACGTTGAAGGTAATGTATGCTTGAATATAACATGAAGTTTTTAATTATTTAAATCCTTTTCCACAGTTATAAATAAAACTTGATCCGAAAAAGTCGACACTTGGTTTCAATAAGACAACGCCACTTTCCACACATCGCATTGAACACGGTGAACGCAGTGAACGCCCAAAAGCAGTTTTTACCAGCGAAAACATCAGAAAAGTCCACAAAAAATGTGGATGACTGTAAGAAAAGCTATTCGCGATAACAGGCACTCTAAAAATATAAACTGAACTAACTAAACTATGTTCATCATATCATTCAGGATATTTGGGTAAGAGAAAACTCTGTGCAAAGTGGATAAATTTTTTATCAAGTATTAGAACGACAGACAACAAAATATGCCTTAGGAGGACCAAAAATTTTAAAAAGTGGTGAAAATAATAATTGTTTTTATTATTTGTATACGCTTAATGATATAGACAAATAAAAGTTAAAAATATAAATTTTTAGAAAGAAATTATCTGCAAATTTAGTATCGCTGTATGAAAGTTGCGTAAGCGAGATCATATTAGTTCATTTTAGTGTTGTAAATAACCATCAGAGCCATCATACATTTATCTGTATATATTCCTCAGCTGATATCTCAAATGACAGCATCAAGAGTACTGAGGTGCGAAAATCGGCTAATTTACAGTTGTCTAAAGCCAATTGTTGGTAATAAGCACAGCGCTGTATCAGACTAAATTGATAACCATTTAGGGTAGAGAAAATAGTGGCTGGGAAACCACAAAATCGTGTGTGCTAACTAATTACTTGCTACTTCTCGAACAAATGGCAAAAGAATATGCACGAGAAACAGACAAATATTTTAATTAATTTTGACATTAAACAGCATCAATTCTAACATCATATGGATTTACAACGGTGAAAGTGGATCATAAATTTATTATATAAGATAACTAATTACATAGTTCTATATATTATTATTGTTGTATTCTAGTTGTGTGTCAAATTTCATAAACTGCTCCACTCAACTCGAAATGTCAATACAATCCGAAATGAAAGTGTTTAATTAACATTTAACTAAATGATTGCAGATACAGTTACTTATACGCCATGTACACCAGTGAACAATATTCCGATTTGCGAAAGTTATAACAAGAAAATAAGCAAAATGTCAATTCCTTAGCAAGCTTTGAATATTTCAAGAAAAAGAACAAAGCAGACAACTTGAAGTTATGTTAAATGTGGGAAGGGGAATAGAAATTAAGTAAATGCTGCCAATTTGTGTGGAAAGAGTAACAATTAAACAAGAAAAGACGTTAACTGTAATTTCACTGAAGCCGTAATACCTTTCTCAAATAAAAAAGTTTCCGTACAAGAACTTGATTTTGATGGAACAAACAGTAATATTTGAATATTGAAAATTAGCTACAAATAAACATACAAAATTATAAATCGAATATTTCTCCTGACAATGTTTGAGAAAGTTTCCACTGAATATTCATTTATATTTCGAACAAAATTAATTTTATATTGATTGCTTTTATTACATGTGTGCTCCAGTTACAAATAAACTATGCGTTGTGTATTTTTTTGCATACTATATGTTTGCACCAAAACTATATGCTAATAAATATTTCCATAAATAATATTTTAATGAAATTTTAAATTTGAGTAAACTTTTTTTTTTGGCATTCTACTAGTTAATGTGAGAATCTCAAAAGCTGCAAATCATTTGGATCAGAGATAAACAAAGTAAACGGCTACGGTTATAATTTAATCGAATTCAATATTTAACACATTGCAGTTATTGAAAATATTGTATTATATAATACAATTCTCGCTGTGCTATTTATGTACATTAGAAGTATATAAAACATACATTCATGTAAATGTTGACCCACAAAACAAGTTTTCTTTTTTTT